>NW_016803902.1:2853722-2862555 GCF_001698545.2 Rhinopithecus bieti
GAAAAATAAATTTTTTTTTTTTTTTTTTTTTTTTTTTTTTTTTGAGATGGAGTCTCACTGTGTTGCCCAGGAGTGCAGTGGTGCCATCTCAGCTCACTGCAAGCTGTGCCTCCTGGGTTCATGCCATTCTGCCTCAGCCTTCTAAGTAGCTGGGATTAGAGGCAGCTGCCACCACACCTGGCTAATTTTTTTGTATTTTGAGTAGAGACGTGGTTTCACCATGTTAGCCAGGATAGTCTTGATCTCCTGACCTCGTGATCCGCCCACCTCAGCCTCCCAAAGTGCTGGGATTACAGATGTGAGCCATCGTGCCCAGCCAGCAAATTAAATCTTAATTCAGGTTTAGGACTTTTTTCATGCTGTCCTCTCTTAAAACATACTCAAATTATTAAATAAATACTTAAGTTCACAAGACACTCTTATTAGCATGGAGGGCAGGCTGCAAGATGTCAGAGATTTCTGTCTGCTTCATTCACTGTTGACTCTCTAATAACCAGTCTTGCCTGGCACATAGCAGCTGCTTGGTAAATAATTGTTGAGTGCATAAATGAATAAATAAATCCTAGTTGTTGTTGCTGCTAATATTTATTAGTACATTTTCTATATTTATATTCTAAGTACCTTACATAGTTTTTCCTATTATACTCCAGTAAAATATTGTTATTCTCATTCTACATGTGAGGAAACTGAGATTAAGGAAAGTTGAGAGACTTGCCTGAGGTCATCTAGCTAGTTAAGTAGTGGGGTTAGAGCTCTGATTCTGCAATCCTATTTCTCATCTTTGTAAGAGGTAATTGAGACTCACCCTGAGGTTACCTAGCAAGTTGAGTAGTGGGGTTAGAACTTTGATTCTACAATCCTAGCTCTCATCTTTGTAAGAAGGAATTGAAGCTCACAGTACTTAAACTGGTATCTTTTTATACTGAATCTTGCTGTTTCTGTACCAAACCATCTCATTTCTCTTGTTCTAATTTAGTCGTGGTTGACAAAAGATGACAATGTTGCTGCTGTTGTTGACAGCGAATATTTCCTCAGCATGTACTCTATGACAGTCACTGTCAACCTAGGTATTACTATGATTCCTATAAAACCAAAGATCCAAGAGAATTAATGATTTACCCAAGTTTATGCTGTTAATAAATAAATGGCATGCCTTCAATCCTAATCCAAGATATTTGTCTTCGTTAAAAACAAAACAAAACAAAGCAAAACAAAAAAACCACAACGAAGACCAAATATCAGAGTCTAAACGAGGGATTTTGCCTGTTTATATTTACTCTCTTTATGGGTCCTGAGGGAACATAATATGTGTATCTTAGATAGAAGACAGTTTGGGCAACTCTTATTTTACAATTTTAGGTCAGCATAGATAAGGAATTAGTCTCCCATAGATTCAGGCATGCTTCCACGGTCCCCTTCCAAATTTCTCCCCGATGGAGAACTTCAGGATAGCATTTAGCAGAATACTTTACCCAACCCTGTCTTTAATAAACCTGTCCTTAGCAACCTTCAGATTCTCATCCTCTTCCTTCTCCCTTCAAGATGCGGGAGTCCTCTCCCTCAGCCTCTTTCCTTTCTTTTCAGGTTACCCTGCAAAATCAGCTTCTCCCGCGTAACTGCTCTAGTTCTCCTCTCTTTCTAATCTCCCAATTCCCTCCTTTTCTAATAATTATCAACATTATTGATGCTTACTGCTTAGTGTGATGGGACATGCTGTTTGCAATGGCCACAGGTAGTTACACCTGAAAATGAGTGGATGGGATTTTGCAGGCCCCCCAGCATATTTACTGGAGAAAGACAAAGGGTTTAAATTAAAGGATTAATTGGAAAGCTCTTAGGTGCACTTAGTTTTTGGTTGACTGCACCAAGTTCTTCCCTTGAAAGGTCAATGAGCTTTTCCATAATTTTTAGCTGCTGCGAGGAAGAAACTGTAAATCTTTCCATTTATTTGCTTTATAAATCTCCCTTCAGCTTATTTAGTAAGGAGCTGAACATAATAAATATGTGGCTTTCTTTTAGAGATGAAAAAACAAAGCATATTTGGTAACCATGCTACCATAAAAGGAAACCTGAACTGCTAAAACCTTAAAAAACTATAAATTAAACTTCCTGAATGGAAGATGTGTCAATGTGTGTATGTTCGTGTGTTGCACGTGTGTGTTTTATGTTAGATTAAATCATGCTACTGGGCCTACCCATGTTATCTTCCATGTAAATAGCATGTTTTATGATGTTCCCAAAAGAATGAAATAATCTTTGCTCTGAAATAATACCTTCTTTAAACCAGGCACCATAAAGTTGGAAATAATGGAAGACATGTTCAAACTAATTAATGATGTACTCAGAGAATGGTGTATTCTGGCTAATTGGAATTTTTGAGTATCTGAGGAGAAAATCTTGGAACTCTTAATTTCCCCCTTTGTTGTTGAAATCTTTAAATTCTTGAATCTTCTTTCTGGTCTTAGAGTGATAGGCTGTGTTCATTGTCGAATTTCTTGGCAACTAAGAATACTCATGGGGCCACCAGGCTAACCATAGGCATTGCTTCTGAGCCTCTTCATTTACGATGTTAGATTTGCATGGCCAGGTTGAGGCTTCTTACCTGTAGTTGTGTGAGCTCCAGGGCCCAGTTTTGGAGGTTATTTCTGTGCCCCATTGATCATTTTGGCTTTTCTCCTTGAAGTGACATGCAACAAAGGAAGAATGGGATCTTCATAAGGTCAGAGATGAAATCTTATTCACTGTTGCATCTCTAGCAGTTAGTATTGTACATGGTACGTTGGTCAGAATGCGTTTTTCTAAATATTCAATGACTTACAGTAGACATTTGAATCACTAAAGTTTTTTAAAAGTTCAAACAGTTGATTTTTCTTCCTCTTTTTCTTTTATTCTCTGAATTTATTGAGCATCTCTTGTTCTCAGATACTGTGCTAGGTACTACGACTACAAAGGAGGAAGTAGGTTAATGTTTTCTGAATCCCTCTTACACAGCAGACATTGTGTTGGGTGCGTTTACATATATCATTTTATTTAATGGTCATAGTGAACTACACAGTAGATTTCACAATCTCCATTTTTAAAGATGAATATATAGATTCCAAAAGAATTAAGACTAAGATTGGAATTTAGGTTGGCCCATTATACCTATTATTTTGTCCCTGTGGTTCTTGAATGTGGCGAGCTGCAGTTTCCTGATAAATTCTGCAAAGATTCACTCTTCCCTAAGACCTTTCCTGGGCCTAGAGTCAGAGCTGAATCTTTAGAGACCTGAACCAATGAAAGGTTTGTGGTGTATCTCTCCCATAGGTAATTCAATATTTTTGAAAATAAAATGTAGAAATAATCCTAAAGAAGTCCTATACAGTTCTGAATTTTTAAAGATAATAACTTTACAATATTGCATATCAATTTATCTCTAAAATTCTGTCTTTCTCCTCTCTCTCTCTCCCTCTCTCTCTCTCTTTGCTTTGCTAATGCCCTACCCCATAGTCTGACCATTGGGTAACCCAGTGAGTACAAGACCCCGGGATTCTGATTGTAGCTACTAAGCAGTGCACCAAATATTTTTGATTTTACCCCCTTCTGGGCACTACTGTGTTTGCCATGGGACTTGTAGTTCTGGCCAAGGAGTTATGAACAGAAGCAATATGTGTTGCTTCCAAGCCAGAGCACTGAATTAGGGAGCAATACCTCCAAAATTCCTTCCAACCAGCAATCTGAGAAAATGACTGTTTTGTCAGCCTAGATTCCTGAGGCTTTCAGTAATCTAAGACCACCTGCTGACCTGTAATAGTCATATAACATGAGTTAAATTGACTTTTGTTATTTTCAACTACTGAAATATTGGGATTGTTTGTTATCACAGCTAAACTGTGATAGCTGTATGTGGAATCCACCATGCAATGCACTTAAAACTGAATTTTAAAGTATTTTGCCAGACAAATAGGGAGAAAAGAGGATGCCAGACAGAAGGAAAGGCATATGTATTTTGACAACTTTATTTATCAAATTCTTAATTCTTTTCATTTTAAAAGTGCTTTTAGAGGAGTTTGTAGAAGTTGGCTACAGAATTTCAGTAGGAATCATAAGTCTGTTGATATCTCAGGACCCATCAAAGCCATGTGGGTATGACAGAAAACAGTTTCTAGACTAAACAGGAGATGATATGGTGGCAAAATACAGTTGAAAAGTTGACTATATCTAGAACATAAATTACATGTGGAACAGTGGTAGGATATGAAGTGATGTAAAGTTCTTACTTTAACTATAACTATTAACAATGCCTCCTAGGCACTCCTAATCTTCTGAGCAGAGCAGAGCCATATTAGGGACTGTTTTCTCTATTTTGAGAATAGTTTGCAAAAATCATTAGATCCTTGACAAGTTCAGTTAAGCCTAAAACATTTGCCTTGGCCCTGTTTCTATTTGTCACCTTCTGGTTTCCCTTATATCAATAAGCTAAGAAAGTGTAGATGTGTGCTAGATTCAATAAAATAAGGAACTCGTGTTGGTGTATGAAAGGGCCAATTGTGGTGATCAGCATTCTTCATATGCAAATGGTGGAAAATGAAACTCAACATGGCTTAAGCAGAGAAAATGTATGGCTTCAAGTAACTGAAAGTTTAGGAGTAGCCTTCAGGCAAAGCTGGATTCAGGGCTCAAACAATGTCACCAGGGTGCATGCTCGCTCTCTCTCGCTCTCTCTCGCTCTCTCTCTCTCTCTCTCTCTCTCTCTCTCTCTCTCTCTCTCTGACTTTTGTTGATTTTATTCACAGGCAGATTGGTTCAACTGCTACCATCATCTTCAAGCTTGTCTTCTTAACTAAATAATCCCAATGGTTCTAGCAAGCGTCACAGAATTGATTAGTCTGTGGGGGTCCAAGGCTTGGCCCCAAACAAATCAGGTTTCCAAGAATCTGTAACATACTGAGTAGCCAGTCCTGAAACACAGTCCCATGCCTGGAAAGTGAGGATGAGAATTCACCTTCACTCAAACTGTGTGACTGAGAGCAGGGCAGAGATGCCTGCTCGAAGGAAACGAAGGGTGTTGTATTAGAAGTGAGGGGATAGTTTCTGGGTAGGAAAAACCAATAGCTATTTTTTACTCTGATGTCTTTCAATTTTGCCAGTGAGGGACCTGCAGAGTGATGATATGATTGAGAATGATTACGTGGAGCAAACACTGAACTGAGATTTAGGAGACCCAATTTAAGTCCCTATTTGCTGCTGTCTGGCTATGTGATGAAAACCCCAGGTACCTTAGTTGCCTCACCTGTTTAATGGGAGTAACAATATTCATTCGCTATGAGATGCCACAGTGCTGGTAGTGAGATATAGGATGTTATTCATGTGATGTCTTTAGTATTATTTAGCCCCTTCATTTTCTAGAAGAGGAGGGTCAAGTGACTTGACCAAGGCCATATAGTCAGTAAATATAGAACCAGAAGCAAAGTCTCTCTCTCCTCATATTAAAGACAGAATTTTAATAGCAGTTGTAAAAGTGCCCTGGAAGAGTTTAAGAATTATGCCAATGTGATTTACAATTTCTAAACAGTTGTTTGTATAGGAAATTTTTGTTAAATAATCTTAAAAGGGCAGAGCTTACTACTTGAAGGATTTCTATGGTTAATCATTTGGAATCTTTGTTAAGTGAAAAACCTCCAACAACTTTACGTTTGTTTTGGTAAATGTTTTTCAGATATCTCTTTTACTTAGAGTATGGTCAGATCTGTTTATTATGTTATTTTAAGATCTGATTTTCATTGTTTTCAGCATCATACAGTGGAAAGAGACCAAACTTTCGGATCAGTAAGACTTGGATTCCAATCTTGGTTTGGCTCCTGTTAAGTTTTGTGACTGTGGCAAGTTATTGAGCCTCTGGGGACCTGCAAGCATTCACTATTTATAGTTCTGTATCACTATCCTCAGTAGCATTCTAAACTTACTCAATTCATACTCCATTTGCACCTTCTTAAAACACACTTTATTGTGATATGTCACTCTGGAATTTGTGCTACCTCTTGGCTCACTTTCCTTTCCTCAGACAATAGATGATGGAGTACCTTAAGGCTTGATCCCAGACATTGGCCTCTGCTCACTCCCTATCCCCCATACCAAACCCATCTATACCAGTGCCATAACTCTGATAAGTGGTTTACTAACACAGTTATATACTACACCCCAGCTCAGACCACTTGTCTAAACTTCATGTTTTAAAGATATATGATCTCTGCCCTGAACACCTGCTCTTCTTTCAGTGTTTCCTCTATCTGTGAGTGATAGCACCAACCCTCCCATTACATAGTCACATATTTAGGACACATTCTTAAGGCTTTTCTCTTTTATACCCTGAAGTCCAGTAGATTACCAGACTCCTTTGTTTTTACCTAGCAAGTATCTTTTCAAATCATCAACTTCCCTCCACACGTTTTGACACCCTTTAGACCCAGCTTTTCTTGTCTCTCATCTCAACTGTGGCAGTGGCCTCTTCACTTCCTTCATTCTGGCTCTCTTTAATTGGTTTTGGGTGTTGCACACAGAGTAATCTTTTCACAATGCAAAACTGAGCATTTTGCCCTCTTGGCCTTGGTGCACAGTTTCTCATCACTGTAAGGAACAAGATGCATCCTTATCACAGGCCACAGGAACCTTCAGGATCTCTCTGCCTTCTGATCTCATTTTGCACCGTGCTCCCTCTTTGTCTCCATTCACACTAGCCATCACTCAGTAACACATCTGCTGGTCTCTCTTCCTGCAGCATTCTTCCCCTATTCCTTACTAGCTTCACTTAGTTATCGTCCATCCTTTTTTTCAGATCTCAGGTTAGTTACCACCTTCTCAGTTGATTTCCCTGCCCAGTTCCAATGTAATTTCCAATATGCACTTTTCTAGGATCATATATGTCTCCTTTTTTGTACCCTCACAATGCTAATTTTATATTTGTAGGATTTCTCAATGATTCTGGACATTTTCCCCATAAACATTGTATCCCTAGCACCGAATAAACTGTTTGATACATATATTATGTAAATAATAAATATTTGAATCTCAATTGTTATTTTACTGAAAATGGAAGACCTCTGAAGCCAAACAGATCTGGGTTCACATCTTGGCTTTACTTCTTAATTGCTACCTGACTTTGAGTCAATTACTTGAATTGTCTGGATTCTCAGTTCTCTGATCTGCAAAAAGGGTTAGTAATTCTACTGGATATGTTGGAATCAAATGAGATAATGTAGTTTACTACCTAGTATGGGCTTGTCTGATGTAATTCATTCCCTTTCTTCTTTCCTCCCATCCTTCCAATCCTCACTTAGAATAGAGTAGGTTATGCCGGGCGCGGTGGCTCACGCCTGTAATCCCAGCACTTTGGGAGGCCGAGGTGGGTGGATCACAAGGTCAGGAGATCGAGACCATCCTGGCTAACACAGTGAAACCCCATCTCTACTAAAAATACAAAAAAATTAGCCTGGCATAGTGGCGGGCGCCTGTAGTCCCAGCTACTCGGGAGGCTGAGGCAGGAGAATGGCGTGTACCCGGGAGGTGGAGCTTGCAGTGAGCCGAGATCGTGCCACTGCGCTCCAGCCTGGGGGCAGAGCGAGACTCCATCTCAAAAAAAAAAAAAAAAAAAAAAAAAAAAAAAAAAAAAAGAATAGAGTAGGTTATGTTTCACAAATGTTGGGAAGCTCTTTCTTTACATTTTTCCTAGGCTTTATGACCATCTCCTCCTTTAGCCTGGCCGGGCATCTGCATGACTCCTACTGGATGCTGTTCAGTTCATTAGTGATGAGTCATCACCATCCTGTGTCCTCTTGGTGGTCTGTGCAGAATCATATGGCACCTTAATGACCAACATTTATGATGATGGGTCATTTGCAGAGAGAAGGGAGGAATTTGCTTATTTTGAAGGTACATTAACTTGCTTTAGTCATTAAGACTAGATGATTAAATTTCTTCTTAGAGTCCCCAAATAGCATTTCTACTTGGACCCTCTTTGATTTAAACCAGGTTTCAGTGAATTTTAAAAATCCACATTGGTCTGACCAAGTTAGTGGTTTCCTCCCAGTTACATTGATTCCCTAAAGGTTTCAGGTTGATTGGGTTAACTCTGTTTGCTGAAAAATATGTAAAATATTTTTTTGGATATGATTCACCTGGTCAACTTACAGGATGATTAAATTGGGTCAAGTTAAGTTACCCGTTGTTAGATATATCTTGTCTCATTTCATAGAATTTGAAGTGGTTACTATTCTTTGAGTAGTAAAAAATTCATTTATACTATTTTACTGTATTTACAAGAATATGCAAGTACAGTAAAATAGTAGAAATGAATTTTAAACTAAAATTCCAGTAGTCAGTGAAGTCATGGCTAGCTAGAAAGATAAAAAGTTATGTTTTCTTAGTTAAACTGCACAGACCCTAACCCATAGTAAGTACTCAATAAAACAGATAGCTATCATTTTTATTTTTGAATAGCTGTCTATATTCAAGTTTGCTGAGTGGTAAGTAGAACTAGGGAGATTTTAGAAATGATACACAGTTATGGGAAATCTATGACTGCTGCTCTCAACTTGGGGGAATTGACAGCTAACTAAATGAATCATAGAGCTGTGTGGTGAGGACTATATGCAGAGATGGGTGTGGTGCCATAAGAGCCCACAGGATGAGGGACTGAGGGCATCTCTCAGAGAGTGCCAGGCCCTTTTGAATCTGTATTCAGTTTCCTGTATTTTGGGAAGTAGGGGGAAGAAGATTAGGATCTTTTCCTTTATCTGAAGAACAAACCCATTCTAGTTTAGATAAACTGGCCAAAAAAAAAAAAAAAAAAAAAAAA
>NW_016803902.1:2868297-2882148 GCF_001698545.2 Rhinopithecus bieti
TCCACCCAGTTCGAGCTTCCCAGCGGCTTTGTTTACCTACTTAAGCCTCAGCAATGGCGGGCGCCCCTCCCCCAGCCTCGCTGCTGCCTTGCGGTTAGATCACAGACTGCTCTGCTAGCAATGAGGGAGGCTCCGTGGCCATGGGACCTTCCCGGCCACGTGTGAGATATAATCTCCTGGTGTGCCCGTTTGCTTAAAGCGCAGTATTGGGGTGGTAGTTACCCGATTTTCCAGGTGTTGTGTGTCTCCGTTCCCCTGGCTAGGAAAAGGGATTCCCTTCCCCCTTGCGCTTCCCAGGTGAGGCGATGCCTCGCCCTGCTTCAGTTGTCTCTGGTTGGGCTGCAGCAGCTGACCAGCACCGATTGTCCGGCACTCCCTAGTGAGATGACCCCAGTACCTCAGTTGAAAATGCAGAAATCACCGGTCTTCTGTGTTGCTCGCGCTGGGAGTTGGAGACTGGAGCTGTTCCTATTCTGCCATCTTCCACCTGGCTCGAAGATGTTTTTCTTTGGCTCACAGGCACTTCGGAGACTTTAAATTTGATGCCTCTTGGCAGAGTCTGCAGGCCTCCAGTTTGCCACGCTCCCCTCCGCTCCCTTTTGTGATACACCCAGCCCTCTTCTCTACAAGCCAGGGACCCTTCAGCAGAGTAGATTAGGCAGTACTTCAAGTTAGTCTCAAAAGAAAATATGTTAGATCAGGATTTTTAGAGTCCGAGGACCCTCCTTTCACATTCACAGTTGTATCCCAGGTCCCGTTCTCTCCCATGACGGATCTGTCCATGTTCCAGATGTGGAGTGAAAAGCATTATTAAGAAAGATTGCGTTTGTCAGCTGGCCATTGTCACCTTCACCTCCAATTTGGAGATGCTTGTCTTATTGACCTTCTCCTTGTGCACCCTTGGCAACTGAAACCTTTAACACCTGCACAAGGCCCTAGAGGATCAGTTTTAGCAGATACTGGTGGTTCACAAACTTCCATGTGCATCAAAGTCACTTGGACCCAGGTGCCTGGACCCTACCCTTAGAGTTTCTGATTCATTACTTCTCAGGTAGGGCTTGATAATTTGGCATTTCTAACAAGTTCCCAGGTGATGCAGCATCCTTCCCTTATTTCTGAGGTCAGGAACGTGCTTTTAGAATCACTGTTCTAGACATTTGGGCACCTTTTTTTTTTTTTTTTTTAAACCTTTCTTAAGCCCACATCAATAAAACAAATGACTGTCAACATTTGTACCATTGTACATGCTTTGAACTTCAATGATGGGAAAATATAGCACTCTTTAAGAAAAGTAGAGAATGCAGTTTTCACCAGGTAGCTCTCCCGCACCAATTTTATAATCTTCACTTACATAATATGTAAGAAAGCATTTTCTGTATAAATACACTTCAACAATCACAGTATTTCTTATTATTTAACTTGGCTGACGAATTAAATATTTTAAAGAATTAATTCAGAAGAAAACTTAAAACTGCAGTATATATAATGCAATTTTGCCTAGTACACCCTGGCATATGGGAGGCAATAATCAAAATGACTTTTTTTTTAAATAGATAAGAAGGGAACCCCATAAGGCTAAAACATTGCCTAATTGTAATGAAAAAGGCCAAACCCATTTTAACTTGTGTAGATTTTACTCTACACTGATCCTATTTTATTTCTTATTCTCCCTTTGAAACCGTCCTTAACTAACTTGACCTTGGATGTACTTATTCTTATCTAATCAAAACCTATGCATCATGGGCTCTGGAGAGATATTGCTCAGGTTACACTCCCTTCTCTACAAGTTACTAGCTATGGATGTTGGGGAACTTTATTAGTCTGTTTTCACGCTGCTGTGAAGAAATACCTGAGACTGAGTAATTTATAAAGGAAAGAGGTTTTAATTGATTCACAGTTCTGCAGGGCTGGGGAGGCCTCAGAAAGCTTACAGTCATGATGGAAGGGGAAGCAAACATGTACTTCTTCACATGGTGGCAGCAAGGAGAAGTGCAGAGCAAAGTGCGGGGGGGAAGACCCCTTATAAAACCATCATATTTTGTGAGAACTCACTATCATGAGAACAGCATGCAGGTATCCACTCTGGTGATTCAATTACCTCTCACTAGGTCCCTCCCAGAACACCTGGAAAGTACGGGAACTACAATTCAAGATGAGATTTGGGTGGGGACATAGCCAAACCATATCAGCAACTTAAATTTCTTTGTACCTCATTTTTTTCTATCAGTGTAATGAGGATAATAATAGTATTTACATCATACTATTGCTCTGAGAACAAATTAATCAATATACATAAAGGATTGGAACAATGCTTAACACATTTTAATATTATAATGGAATTTTTACCTTCTTCAGCTCACAGAGTATTTTGTGGAAATAATTTGTTGGTTCTTAAAACCGTGATATATTGATTCCTAGTTAATAGAAAAGAAAACTAAGACACAAAACACATTGGAATTTGCCTGTGTTTACAACAACTAAACCATCCCTGTGCTCAGCGTTCTGAGTCAGCCTGCACTTACAGCTTCTATTTCAGAACCTAAATATGTTGTGCTATCTTCAGTCTGCTCTTTGGTAGTTGAAATTTCATGTCCTTTAAAGAAATAATGTTTCCTGAATTTAATAAATTCCCCCTTTGCCTTTTCTGCTGTTTTATCACAAAGGGATGGACTGTACTTCATATATTAAGAGCCCTTCTTCCGGGTGGAAGTTCATCATC
The DNA here is from genome assembly GCF_001698545.2 of Rhinopithecus bieti. Taxonomy (NCBI): domain Eukaryota; kingdom Metazoa; phylum Chordata; class Mammalia; order Primates; family Cercopithecidae; genus Rhinopithecus; species Rhinopithecus bieti. Next base: position 2,871,017 of record NW_016803902.1, read on the forward strand.
TGAATCAGAATTGAATGACCTATCATGGTGAATAATAATGGTGAATTTAATTCCACAAGACCTATTATCATCTGCTTGTAGATAATGGCACATATATATACATATCTATACATGTACATATATATGTGTGTATATATACATATCCATCTATATACACGTGTACATATGTATGTTTATATGTACATTTCTATCTATGTACATATAAATGTATATATTTGAAAGCATTTTCTTCTTACTGGGTTGTCAGGACACTTTAGAGAGGTTTGTTATTTTCTCAGCTTGGTACCAAAGACAGTTTTAGAGTTGGACATACCTGAGTTCTTCACTTGACTCCTCCACTAGCTAACTATTTGATGCTAATTCTTGCAAGGTGCTTAACCTCTCTTGACCTCAGTTTTCCCATCTGTAACAATAGTGTCCCTTGGTGGTATTGGTGAAAGACAGCAAGGTTAAGCCACTTGCCTATACTCATATAGCCAACAAGTGGCAGAGCTGGGTATAAATCCAAGCCTTTGTGATGCAGAATACTCTCTCTTCATTGTTTTCCTCAATTTCTGAAGAGGAAGAGTTTGTGATCTCTGGTCCTAAGCCCCTGTGGAACACATGAGGCCTGGGGTTCTCTGAATAGAGGCTTCTATCCCAGCAGTTTGTTTGCAGTGGGTAAGGCAGATGGGCTCCATTCCTGGGTATTAGCATCTTCCCAATTCTGGGCTGGAAAATCAGGCCTGTCTACTCATTCGGAAAGGTTATCAATACAAAAAGGGTGACCATTACATAAAAGGCCAGGGTATTGAAACTGCTTTGACTTCTCTAGGTCCTTCTGCCATCCTCTGGTTAACCCTTTCTGTTCCATTACCTTATCTTCTTGACTTTGATTTTCTTTTCAGGTCTTGAACTCATTTCGTACTTGACAGCAGAATTGGGCACAACTGATCAGTTGAACAGTCTGAAATTAGCTGGGGTATAAAGCATGAAGCAGTTTTATTTTTCTTCAATAACTGCCCTCAACTATATCCTTGATAACATCCTAGGCAGATTCCATAGCTTTCTAGTGACTTCTGTTTAGGGAAATTCCAGTCTAGTTTGCGACTTCAGTTTCATAACCAATTTAAAGCTTTTCTATTTCCTCCTTTTAGCACTGTCCAAGCTTTGGCCTGAGGACTTACAGTGTGGAGGGAGTAGAGTCTGGTTTTTCAGTTTTGCCTTGCCTGGGGCCTGCAAATATTTGCCCTTTCATGGGTCAGTCAGGTCTGTGGCAGGTCCTGTATGACCATCCCTTTGTACATGTCCCTAACAGGGAGATTCATTCTGGCCTGGCCTCATATCTAACCACTCCTCCTTTTTAGACCCTTTTCTTAGTAGCATGCCTCTGTAGCCTCTTACTGCTGAAGTCTCCTCACCCAACTGCTCACTATTTTGGATGTGGCCCTGTCAAAGTGGCTCAAGCTAGTTACCTTTCACAGTGTCCACTTGACCATATAAAACATGCATTCTTGACATGACAGTACCAGGACATGCCAGTACCAAGAGGTGATTCTGCTGTTGAGCTCTTTTTCTACTCTGCCATTTTTCTGCAGTGTTTTTCTCCCCATGCTCAGACATAGACATCGGTAGGTTCATTGCATACATAGATACCCAGCTGAGGAATGACATCTCAGGCTGTCCTTGTTGCTGGCACCTCCAATCTCTTAGAACCATTTTTTAGTGGTCAAAGCATTCCTTCTGAGCTAATGACTCATACCACATTATCCTTTCTCCCTCAGCTGTCATTTTTGCTTCTATGGATAGGTAAGGGGATGGAGTTGTAATGATTTAGATAGCAAAACTTGGAGATAGTGTCTGGCACCTAATTGTTTTTTTTTAACTTTCTTTAGGATTTCAGTACTTGGTTTCATTTCATCCTTAGCTTTCATACTAATTCTGACTCTGGGGAGAAGTCCTGCTCAACATCCAATTATACTGTCTTCTCTGGCTCTTGACCCCAGGTGCTTCCCTAGCCATGCTCTGTGGGTATCTTCTGGTGGTTTCCACTCCTGGATTCCACAGCTCACTAGTCTCCTGACCCAGTCCTGATCTTGAAAACCAACTCTGGTATCTGCCCAGCAGGTTCAGCTTTTTTGGATGGCCTCTGATTCGTAGGACAGAGGATTATCCTAAGGAAGTATTCAGACACCACAGTCTGATGAGAGCCTGGAGCCATGTGCCATCACAAGGGGAGCAAAGTCTTGCCTACTAAGGGAACACATGCCCTGGACTGCATTTCCCTCTTTATGCCTGCCTCTGACACCAACATTTCTGGTGACTAAGGTTTTTGTTGTAATGCATTGTCTTTGTTCCAGTAGATCAGGGACTGGGCAGAGTTGTACAAGTCCACCGTTTTACTGCCACTGAGATTTCTAAGGTGGATTTTCAAAAAGGGAAAGACAACATAAATTAACCCTTATCGAGTGCCTTCTAAAATTAATAATATGCTTTTATTTAATTTTTGTACCAATTATGTGCGATAGGTGACCTTATTCCCATTTTAAGGAGGAGTAAATGGAGGCCCTGCCATAGGCAAGTCACATGCTCAATTCAGCTAGATCTTGGGCTAGAATTAAAATTCAGATTGATCTGATTCCAAAATTCATTGCTCTTTCCCCTACATAACAATAAAACAACAATGGAGAAGGCATGTCTGGCCAGGCCGGCTCATTGGGACGTGCCTAGGATTGGTCATTTGTTTGGATCAACTGGCACACGCCTCCGTCAATGCCTCTTGGCGCTGATGCTGTCTGCCTTGAGGCGTGGCTGCTTTTGAACTGGAACCTGCTCTGGGAACGATACCCGCTAGTCCACACTGACTTTCCATTCTCCAGGCTTATCATTATGCATGTTACTTGCAGCAGTAGAGGAAGTTAATTTGGCAGAAGGAAATTAAACTTGTCTCTTATTATCCGTTCTCCCAGAAGTGTTGTACTTGAGGAGAATCACATTCCCAAGGTGACAGGTATTGTGCAGAAAGGGCGTAACAACCCCTCTCCTTCTTTGGTTCTTTCAAAGCCAGTGTAGAATGCAAAAAAAAAACAGTTGAAAATATTTTATTTAACTCAATAACGTTTTTATGAAGACAAAGATATTTACTTGCAAGGTTATTAATTCAGAGATACAAGCTACTGAATAGATAAGTAAGAACAATTTCTGGGACAGCTCTGTAAACAGGGCCTCTAAGATGGGGAGGCCAGGCCAGGAGACTGTTTCAATTTAAATGTGATCTCAATTACTGAATGCAAACCTAACAAATAGGACTGGGTGTCTGGGTTTCTTGCTCAATCCATGCTTTTAATTTCTGTCCAGTCCTTCAAAATGAATTTGTTACATATTTTACTGCTGTCCAGGATGCTGGATGCTAGGATTTGCAGTCTGCCAGAGGATTGAATGTTTTTGGGTAATTTTTGTTGTTGTTGGTTCTGTTTTCAATTTTAGCTTTTGGAAATTTAGCCTGTAGGGACCTTTGGAAGTTATTTTAAACCTGCTCATTTTGTAGATTAGGAAAGGAGATCCAGAGAAGTTAAGAACGTGGGTTCCAGTTCTATTCATAGTTTTTTGTCACTTATAAGTCTGTAGCTTTGGGAGAGTCTTGTTCCTTCTCTGGCCTTGAATGGGTCAAGGTCAGGTGAAGAGTAATTGGTACTGCCTAGAGCATAAACTTTGTCTTCTAACCAGTGTCCAGGGCTATTGTCATTGGATTGGAATGATTGCTTTATTTCCCTAGGCAAAAGTGGCTTTTTTTTTTTTTAAGACGGAATTTCTCTCTTGCTGCCTAGGCTGAAGTGCAGTGGCGCGATCTTGGCTCACTGCAAGCTCCACCTCCTGGGTTCAAGCGATTCTCCTGCCTCAGCCTCTCGAGTAGCTACGATTACAGGCATGTGCCACCACACCTGGCTAATTTTGTATTTTTAGTAGAGACGGGGTTTCACCATGTTGGCCAGGATGGTGTCGATCTCTTGACCTCATAGTCCTCCCGTCTTGGCCTCCCAAAGTGCAAAAGTGGCATTTTGGACCACCTTATAGAAGCTTTGTGTTAGGAGGCTTGTGGCAATCATTGCTGTGTCTTACTTTCCTCTTAATCAGTGAGTTTCCATTGTCTAGAATGCCATCCTTACTTTGTATGCCTGGCAAACTCTTACATGAGTAAGGGCTCACTTTAGAAGCTATCTCCTTGAAATTTTCTTTGACTCCCCAGGCAGACTTCGATTTTCTCTGTCAAGTTTCATTTTATATCTTCTACTCATTGTAATTCCACCTAACATAATCATGATGTCATGATTGCTGAGTGACACATCATTCACCACAGTGGTTTCCTTGTGGGCAGGGGCTACTACAACTAGTTTATCACTGGTGCTCAATACTTGTTTGTTGACTGACTACATGAACACACAGAAATGGGCTGTGGCAAATTTGATGGTAAGGCTTTTGTTGGAAGCATCCCATCACTTCTTAATTAGACATGATGGCCATGGACTGATTTGGGCTAGTATCCATTGGCTTGGTTGGTGAACAGAGTCTTAATGAATATACTTAAATGTACATTCATCCCTCAGTTGCTGTGGGGGGTTGGTTTCAGGACCCCCTCAAGGATGCCAAAATCCATGGATGTTAAGTCTTTGACATAAAATTGGTAGTATTTTCATATAACCTATGCACATCCTCCTGTGTACTTTAAATCATCTCTAGATTACTGATAATATAATAAAATGTAAATACTGTGTAAATAGTTGTTAATACTGCATTGTTTCAGGAATAATGACAAGAAAAATGTCTCTACATATTCAGTACAGACACAAACATCCATTTCTTTCCCCGATATTTTTGACCTGCGGTTGGTTGAATCCATGGATCAGGAACCCATGGATACAGACAGCTGACTGCATTGTCTTCTTGCCAAAAAAAGAAAAAATCAGTGTGAACCAGTCATTACCATTTTATGCATCCTCAATAATATTTGATGACAAATGTGATTCTAATATTCCTTTATATCTTCAAAGATAGAAATGCAAACATAGGCTATGGTAATCATGTAATCCCTATCTAGCTTACAAAATAATGTTCTAGTTAATTAGGACAACTTTTAAGAAATCTAATTTACTTTTGAGTATTTTTGTAGCATATACAGGTTCGGGGCCTTATATTATCTTTTAAGCCATTATTAGTTAGGATTTGAATGCCAGATTTGAAGACACATACACCCATTTCTCCATATACAGCACACTATCAAAACCAATCATGATACAAACTCAGCAGGCCAGTTTTGAAAATAAGCACTGAGTATTGTCATGAAAAAACATGAAGATTCTCTGAGCAGTCAAAGCTGCGGTAAAAGAAATTTGATGAAACTTATGTCAGACATAACAGTTAGAAATGTCTGTAGTGCATCAGTGCTTCTACTGGCTCACAATAGCATGCCGATTTTTATAATCTGATGTATTGTTTACTATGATTGAAAGAGCAGGCCGGGCGCAGTGGCTCAAGCCTGTAATCCCAGCACTTTGGGAGGCCGAGACGGGCAGATCACGAGGTCAGGAGATCGAGACCATCCTGGCTAACACGGTGAAACCCCGTCTCTACTAAAAAATACAAAAAACTAGCCGGGCATGGTGGCGGGCGCCTGTAGTCCCAGCTACTCGGGAGGCTGAGGCAGGAGAATGGCGTAAACCCGGGAGGCGGATCTTGCAGTGAGCTGAGATCCGGCCACTGTACTCCAGCCTGGGCAACAGAGCAAGACTCTGTCTCAAAAAAAAAAAAAAAAAAAAAAAAAAAAAAAAAAAAAAAAAAAAAAAAAAAAAAAAAAAAAAAAAAAAAAAGCAGAAAGTCAGCTAAAAGCTATGCTTTGACATCCACAATTAAAAAACAAGAAAGAACAACAAATGCATTGCTAATGAATAAAACGTTTTTTAAGTTGGAAAATGTAAAATCAAGGAGTGGAAATTTGTAGGGAAAATGTAACTTATGTATGTCCCCAAAGTGGTAAATATATAATATTTATGCTCATGCTTGCAGTAGATAGATAGCTTACATTTTCCAAATATGCCATTGTACTTACCAGTGAATTAGTTTACATTTTATATCACAAGTGCCAGACCTTAGAAGAGCTAAACTAGAATTATTTGTTGTCCCCTGGAGTTACTCTAGTTATTTTAGTGTAATATCCTGCTGAGATTTATATGAAAATGAATTGTAACTTCTAATAAGGTAACCATATGCTTTGGAGGGTGTTGCAATAAAGTGTCATAAATAATTATTGTTTCTAACAAATTCCACCTTGAGACAATCAGATCTTGTTTTAACAGCCCATGTTAGACATGGATTTTAGCCATTTTCATATTTCCACCATCCTTACCTTGCAGTCTTCAAGTGGCAACAGGAGAGATACCCTGGTGGAAACTTTCTCTTTTTACTCCTCACTTACATGATGTTATTTTGTTTAAGAATTGCAGACTCCAAAAGGAGGCAGATATCTAACAGACTTAATTTTTTTTTTTAACTCCTAATTGCTGCAGAGAAAATTGATCGCATTAGGTATAGTGTGTGTGAATTGTCCAGAGGAATTAACTTTGCTCATGCTTTTCTTGTGATTAATAGTTATTAATTTTAGTAGCTGTAAATAACTAAGAGTCAGAGGGAGCAATAAAAAATCAGCTTCTGACTGGGTGCGGTGGCTCATGCCTGTAATCCTAGCACTTTGGGAGGCTGAGGCGGGCGGATCACGAGGTCAGGAGTTTGAGACCAGCCTTGTCAGCATGGTGAAACCCATCTCCACTAAAAATACAAAAAATTAGCCGCACATGGTGGTTCGTGCCTATAGTCCCAGCCACTCTGGAGGCTGAGGCAGGAGAGTTGATTGACCCCAGGAAGCGGAGGTTGCAGTGGGCAGAGATCGTGCCGCTGCACTCCAGCCTGAGCAACAGAACAAGACTCTGTCCAACAACAACAACAAAAAATCAACTTCCATAAATTGTTTCACATTTCTACGTCCCAGAAGAGCAGAGTGGCTCCAGTTCTTAACTCGGTTCTTCCCCTTTGTTATATCCCTTCAACCAGCTTTCTTTGCCTTACTGTGTATCAATCAATAAGTCAATCAAAACATATTTATGTGCTGCCCTGTTAAATGCTGGGCAGTGTGAGACATCAAAAAAGAGTAAGACATGATCTCTATCTTCTGTAAATCACCTCCTTAGAGCTAATCTGGCTCACTGGAATGCTACAGAATTTAGGTAAAGGAGGAATTCAGAGAAAAGTTAGGTCACTGGGCACTGAACTAGATGGAAGTTTCATGAAGGCGGCAAGGGCTGAAGAATGAACAAGATTTGGATTAAAGGACAAAAGAAGAGAAACATTTTATGCTCATTCTACAAGGGTTTACTTTTACTTAATATATTATTCTTCAGGTATCAGGGTTTAGATTATTACCCTGCCATTTAATGTGTAAGAATTTATTTTCTTCAGTATGATCTCATTCCCATGCCCTGTTCTTGATAAAAGGAGCATCTGTGTGGTTATAGATCCTAGGATCTCACTTAACTTAAAACTATTATTTGGATGGACTCAACTCATTTAGGTAAGCTAGGTATTCAGCTTATTCAAAGTTTAAAGCTTCCTCACAGCTTTTAGAGACCTCCTCTTTCCCTTATGCTCAAGATAGTAGTTGCATGTTCTGTCAGAGGACTGGAGTATCTGATGTAATTCCTCTTACCCAGTCTTTGGGTGGTAGTCTCTGTTCTTGCTGTAGCCTAGCATGGCTTTCCATGCATGATGAGTGCTGCCAGGAAGCCTTTCTATCTTAACCGCTGTGCTCCCACCTCTGCCATCACTGGGGCTACTTATTCTCCAGGACCTAATTTCAGCTTCCATTTGCTCACCTGCCTGGGCGGTCCACCTTGAAATCATCTGTATCTCACCCTGTGGTTCTTCTTTGGTGACCTCACCAGCTGGATATTCAGTAAGCTTCTCATGGTGGGGATAGGAAATTCTGGATCCCTTCCTTCCCATATCAGGGAGTCAGGGACCCTGGATATGCCACATCACCATTTCTGTTAAATTACAACTTTTTCCTGTGGGCATGGGAGTCCATCTTTAGAGGCTCTCCTTCTAGACTTCCAGACAGCAAATTGGGTAGCAAATTCTTTGTTCTTTAAACCTCCTCTGCCCCCTCTAGGGTTTTTATCTTCCTTATTTACCCACCTCCATAAAATGAAGAGTTGGGGATATTAGGTCCTTAAGACCTTTGTTCTCCTTACATCGCCCCCACCTCCATATCTTTCACTGGAATGGCTTCATCTTCCTCTTTCTATATTTTAGGAACTTCTCCTACATCATATTTGTTCTTTTTCCTTACCCCATGAGCATATCATCCATTTTGCTTTCGCAAAAAAACTTTATCCTAAAGATGAGAGAAGCTATAAGGGAAGAAAAAAAACAACACTGTAACAACCAGATGATTAAGAGGAAAAACACGTCAAGTTATATTTCACAAAATTTGCCTGCTAATAAATACAATGTATGACTATAACCAAATGGGTACAATAATATTTTTTGGTTTCCAATCCAATGAATATTGAAAGGTGGTGAGTGCTTTGGATTTAAGATTTCAGGTTTCCTATCACCATGTCAGTAGTGTGGATAAGACATGACAAGACTAAATGTTAGGCATCATCAAAAAGCTAAAGGGCAAGATACAGTGACTCAGTGGTTCATCTGTACATTACAGCCAATCCAGAGCACTGGGATCAGATTCTGTTGCCCCAAGTCAGCCTGAAAAAGAGAATGATGCTAAATGTAGCATGTTATCGTTGATGGGGAAAGTGGAACAGAATAAAGGCATTAGTGAAAAAACTCAGTGGAATATGAATACAATCTGGAGTTTAGGTAATAGTAATGTGCCAATCAATGTTGGTTTCTTAGTTTTGCCAAATGCACCATAGTATATAAGTTGTTGACATAAGGGGAAACTGAGGTAGAGGTATTCAGGAGCTGTCTGTACTATCTTTACAACTTTTGTGTGTGTAAAATTATTCCCGAATAGAAAGTTTATTTAAAATAAATTATTTGGGATCAGGCACAGTGGCTTACACCTGTAATCCCAGCATTTTGGGAGGCCAAGTTGGGAGGATCGCTTGAGCCCAGGAGTTCCAAGACCAGCCTGGGTAACATAGCAAGACCCTGTCTCTACAAGAAATTAACAAATTAGCTGGGTGTGGTGGTGCACCATAGCGTCACTCAGGAGGCTGAAGCAGGAGAATCACAGGAGCACAAGAGTTCTAGGTTTCAGTGAGCTGTGATCACACCATTGCATTCTAGCCTGGGTGATAGACCAAGACCCTGTGTCTAAACAAACAAAAAATGATAAATAAAAATAAAAAATTAATTGATTTGTACCCATGGACAAGTCCACAAGCAACGAGCAAAATGCAAACTGTTACATTTCTTGTTACAATCTTTTAAAATTTTTTAACATTTTCCATCTTCTGAGATTTTAGAATGTTTAAAAAATTGTAAGAATATTAAGAAATTAAAAACTCATTTTTTTCTTTGTGTGTGTGTATATATATGTATGTATATTTTCATTGTTTTACTTATAGCCCTGTTTTCAATAAATAGCTATTTAGTAAATAGCCATGCAGATATTACAAAAGAGGGAGAAAAATGTTGATTTTCTAACACTCCTGATTAAATTTCCCTCAGAGTGCAGGATATTCTGCATTTAGTTTAGATACCATAAGCTTTTTTTTTCATTTTGTTTTACCCATAGGTGAATTTTGTTTGTTACCCCTTCTGAAGTTTCTTTTGCTAAGATATATTTTTGTACTCTCAGTTTACAATTTTTTTTTTTCCACAGTGATGATGGTGACAATTTTCATTAAACACCTCACAAATAGTCCTACACCATCTCTGTATACCTCAGTTCCATTATCATCCAAATTTATCATCTCTCCTACGTGTGTAAGCACCTCGACACAAAATGCATCTTGAGAACTATTAAGCCAAAGCAGCAGCTAATTTAACAGCTTTGGCTTGGTCAGTAATGTTGACCAGTAGGAAAACGTCAGCTGTCTTCCATCTTCCTGCTGGTCAGCATTATTAACTTCTCAGTTTAATGAGTGAGCTTGAGAACTGCTACCTGTGTATGTTTCTGTAGAAGATGAGACTGGATTAAATTCAATCTATATAATGCCAGGGATGATGAAAATTGCATGTCTTCTTAACATTCATGTAAAAATTTATTTCATGGAACTCTTCTTTCTGTAAACTCAGCTTTTCTTAAAATGAAATACACATTTTCAATAGGAATCAGACAAAGGGCGACTTCTACCATCACTTGAAAAGCAGCAAATGCAACTTGGACAAAATTATATGAGAGTTCTATCACACATTTGGCTAAATTCAGGTTTGCAATAATGACTCACAGTGTCCAAGTTTGGTGTATATGGTGGTTTGTGATGTTTTACATTATTTGCCACGTCCCCATGCTAAGTCAATGATGGATGTCAAATGCTGGAGTTAAGGTGCCAAGCCTGTAAGACTCTCAGAAACCCTATCATGGCAGAATTCTGTACATAAAAGAGGTACCACAACCTTCTGTTTAGTTCCTTTACTTCTTTGTTTGCGACATTGTCCATCACTGTTGGCTCCTATCTAAGATTTGGGACTCCATTAAGCCTTAGTGTGATGCTACTATATCATCCTCACCTCAGTTTGTCCATAGCTTTGCTTTTGTTCTACATGCCAGTTCTTAGCAACCTGGCTGCACTCTATGTGGTGTATGACATTTTAAGTGGTGACAACCACCTGTTGTTCTGTTCTGTGAATGTGGGCTTCTACCCAGTGGGCAGAAAGAGTCCTACCTAAGAGAGTCAACTGATTCCTTAAACTTTCCATACTAAAAATGCGTGACCAGTTTGAATTTCCTTGCTATTTTTTATTTGCTATTTTTTCCATGCTATCTTTTTATTTCCAAAGCATGAGTATGAGTCTTTAGGGGAAGCTGAATTCCATTGAATTCACCCTTAAAATTAGGAGACTCTCCCCTCATATGCATCTTCCAGACCTTGTTGTCTAAAAGTTCATTATAAAACTTTGACACCCTTGCAAAATAA
>NW_016803902.1:2882267-2924685 GCF_001698545.2 Rhinopithecus bieti
TTGAATTTCCTTGCTATTTTTTATTTGCTATTTTTTCCATGCTATCTTTTTATTTCCAAAGCATGAGTATGAGTCTTTAGGGGAAGCTGAATTCCATTGAATTCACCCTTAAAATTAGGAGACTCTCCCCTCATATGCATCTTCCAGACCTTGTTGTCTAAAAAGTTCATTATAAAACTTTGACACCCTTGCAAAATAAATATATAAATAAATAAATAAATAAATAAATAAATAAATAAATGCCCCAACTTCGCTTGAGTCTTTCTGGAGTCCCAACTTTAAAAGGCATGAACTTTTCTTGATTTGATTTTTCAGCTGTTTTAACTGGAAATGTCTCTCAGCTTCAATCAAGTAAGGTAGCTTCTGTTGTTCTTTTCTTCATTATGGTATCAGAGTTTTAGCTCGAATCTGCCACCTGCCCTGTAAAGGACATCGATACTCCAGAGCATGTTTGCTAATTATATTTGATTAGTTGAAAGGTCGTATGAAGGTTGTGTGTGTGTGTCTTTGGATGAGGATATTTCAGTTAGAGCACTGATAGATCATGTTCCTCAGATCCACCAAGGGTAAATAAATGGAGCTGAAGAAAAGGTGTTGGCAATGATTAACTAAATCACAGTGAAGGATGTGGATCTGGCCTTGGGAAACTTTTCTACTCAGCTGACATTCTTAGCTTGACCTTGAATAAGAATCTTAATCCAGTTTACTGTGTCAGAAGGTGGTGAGATTCAAGATCATTATAAAATGTGTATTACCTACTTAAGGGAACCTTTATGAACTTTGTCATTCAGATAATCTTTTCAGAACCCAGAGTTAAAATCTCCCAGAGCTATTGTTGGCCATTGATCTTTAGCCAGAATCCTCTGACGGAATTAGATTCCCAATCTAGCAGTTAGGACATGACATGATGCACTTTTAAAAAAGCAAGAGGAAAACCTAGGAAAGACAAAGCCAGCTTTAAGTCACTTTCAAAATCTCATGATTTTCCTGAAGTGAGGAGACTCCATGGAAAAGAGTGATATAATGCCTCCGACTCATCTCAGTGGAGTACATTTGACTGGGATTTATGTAGATCAAATTAATTGCTTTTCTGCAAGCTACAGCAGAAAATGAGGCTTTTGATAGACATACTTTCTGAAGTTAAATATTCTTTATGCAGCAGGATGTTAAAATAGAACTCTCTGCCCCATGGGTGGAAGCCCACATGTGTAGAACAGAATAGCAGGTGGCCACTCTACTCCCCCATTCCAGATGAGATCGGTGCGTTCAGGGTGGTATGACTGTAGACAGCCTACAGCACTGGTATTCCCAGGCAGTCTTCTGTCCAAGGACTAACCAGGCTTGACCCTGCTTGCCTCCCAATATCAGATGATACTCCCCCATTCCAAACTGGAAATGCTGGCCCACGTAAGCAGGGATGACAAATAACTCTCTTTTCTTAAATGAAAATGTGATTGAAATGTAAAACTGTTCATATTTTGGAGATGTGTGTACACCCACGAAAACAGTACCATCATCAAGGTCATAGATACATCGATCACCTTCCAAAGTTTTCTCCTACCCAATCATCATTATTATTGTTTTTATTATTATTCTATGGTAAGAACTCTTGATTTCTCACTTTATTCTATTAAGTGGTTGGAAAGGTATGAGGGGAGCTGAGGATTAAAGAAAACATTTATTTGGACAAAGTTGTTAAGTTGTTCCCACTTCCTTCCACATTGGAATGGGGAGAGGTGGATTCTGTCTTCTGCTTAAGCATAGGGAGAACAGCCTCAGGGATGCTCTGGAGAAGTTGTACATTTCCTGGGGTCTAGGAGAAGACCGTTCACTGATGTCTGACTCACAACTTGCCAACCTGAAGAGTGACAGCTGATGGAAGCAGCCCTGGGCAGCAGGCTAAGGGGCACAAATGGAAAGGACCTGTACCCCCACTGGAGTTACATTCCAGATATCCCTGGTGTGTAATTTGAGTTCTCTGAGAAGCGGATGCTAAGACCGAGCTAGAAGGGCAGATGGTTTATTAAGAAAGAGGGGAATGCCTGTGAAAAATGAAGAGGATAAAAGCAGAACAGGGAATACAAGAGAGCCTCAGACCAGATGTGAATCTTACAAAGTCTTGGCCAATCAACGGGGAGCTCCCACATTGGAAGGGAGAGAGGTGGATTCCATCTTCCTCGTAAGCCTACTGAGAACAGCCTCAAGGATGCTCTGGAGAAACTGTGCAATTCCTGGAGCTAGGGGAAGACTGTTCACTATCTGGCTCACCACTTGCCAATCTGAAAAGTGAGAGCTGATGGAAGCAGCCCTGAGCAGCAGGCAAAGGGGCCATTTGAATGAAGAGTGTCTGTTAGAGTCCCATGTTGGGCAAAATGGCCCAGCCTTAGTACCCCTGCAATACTCCATCATTGGTTGAAGAACCTCAGCTCTGATGCCACTGTAGTGGATTCCACGGCTAATGCACATGAAGTCTATTGGTTAACTATACTTTTCACAACTGAGTAGCAAGGTCTTTCTGGAAGAGAGATTCAAGCATTGCACCTCTATGGGTACTGGGAATGGCAAACTGCCTCTCCATATATTTCACAGCCATTTCAGCATCTCTACAGCTAGCATTTCCGAGGAGAATCTACGTATCAAGGCCGTAAAAGGCTTTAGACTAGAAGAATATCAAAGCTAAGCAAGAATATATTATAATGGTTACCTACATTAATAAATGTACAAAAGGAAAATCTGTGCAGGTATTTGGACATTCTGACTATTCTGTCTTTGATAAATATTATGCCTATAGCAGGGGAATGCTGTTAGTGGGGTTGGGGTTGGGTAGGTGGATGGTAGATTGGAAAGTCTTTCTGCTTGTCTGGACAGATTACTACTTTCTGTTTGATTAGAAAACTTTAATCAGAACAACAAAGATAGGATACTACAGAGCAAGGGTTAACTACACTTAGGGACTTTCTCAGCCAGAGAAGTCTCCATGGGCCTGCATTAAACCTGCCTCTACATTCCATCCAACAACAGTCTCCCCTGCTCCATCCAAAAAGTATGGCAGAAAGAGGTTCTCTTGTCTAGGGTTGTTTTACTGAGAGAATTGCCTCACATATTATGGCTCTAAGCCAGTTGAAAATTTTCCTCTTTTGATAAGTCACCTTGGTGAGGCACAGTGTCCTTAAACTTGTTCTTCTGCCAATCCTGTTTCCACCTGCAGTTGTCACACTCTGGCTCCTGTCAATTTCACTTGCAGTGAATTATTTTCAGCAACCTTTGGCTATTCTAGGAGTATCCATGTATGCTAAGAATTTATCTTAATTCCCCAATTCCTCTTCTTTTGGGTTTTGCACTGAATCCTTAAAACATGATTATAATTTTAAACTACTAATAGAATTAATATTAACTTAATATTTCATCCATTAGTGGAACTGATTTCTTTTTTGTATTTTTAAATGTGCCATCTCTTCTCATCTAATTGATAATTAATTGAATAAGCATTTTCTATTGAATAAGCATTTGCCGAGCATTTCCTATGTTCCAGGCTCTGTGCTGGAATAAATTTGGGAATAAACTAATTTAGATATAGTCTCCAACTTCAGGATGCTCAGTCTTTAGATTTTCCTACAAATCATGCCTATAAACATATAACTTCCTTTCTGAGAAACTGTGTTGTTTCTCCCATTCAGCTTAGTGATTAGATCTCTGGTTTCTTGACAGAGTGGGGAAATAATTGGTGAACAGCTACCTCTGAATCAAGATATACTATGCAAAGAACACACTCAAAGTGCATCCACAATGCAATGGTTACTAAAATGCCAGTTTTTGCTAGGTCACATAAATCTTGTGTTTTGGACAGCCTGAAAAGTTTAGGCTTGCCGAAGTATTAGAGGTCATCTAGTGCAAACTCTTTATTTTATAGTACAGAGACAAAGCTTGAAGAGCAAAAAAGTCTTGCCCATAGTCATGGGGCCTGTAAATGAAAGAGCTGGGACTCTGTCTCCTTGTCCATACGCTGCTTTGCCCTGCTGTTTTTGGTACAGAGACCTATGAACCTGTGTCAGGGAAGCTGGAAGAGATTTTGTCACTTGGTAAGCTGCAGGATGAGTTGGATCCAAGGTCCTCCTCTCTGAGGGTCTCTGACTCCAAGAAACAAACTGTGAGCACTACCTTTTGCATTATCCATAAATTATTAAAGTTCAGTACCTATAAACTTTGTAGATTCAAATTCTCAAAGTTGAGAAGTACTTAATATAATATACAGATGAATATTCTCCTAGATAATTGTGGAGTGATGAATGTGAGAAAAATAGAGGACTCATACAGATTTCCTTGCGATTTCCATTGCCTTTGAATCTCTTCCTCAACTTCTCTGCCTGGGAAACTTTTATTCATCCATGCATCACTAATGCCCTTTGATCCATCTTGCAGAATAGATTGTTGTCCCATCTATATTCCTACTGCACTTTATTGTACTTGTGATACTAAGGTTTAGTTATTTTAGTTATTTCTGTGACTCTCCCTGGCTGTGCTGTGAGTGGCGGGGAATAGCTATATTCATTTTTATATCCCTAATGCTTATTATGTGTACTGGCATGTATTAGATGTTCAATATATAGTAATTGAAATGGTTAATAAAATCTAATTAATTAGAGTCAGTCTGGTTTAGCTAATATTATACATTATAATAAACATTTTTACAAATATTTTAAATTACAAAGTATTTTTGTTTATTGTCTTTATTGATTATGATTCTAATATCAACCCCATGAGGGAGTTATTATTATCCCTGTTTCTATAGGAAGGAACAGAATCAGAGAAGCCATATTTAATATTATCTAATGAGAAATTGAGATTTCCACCCATCCTGGCTTCAATCCACATGCCCTGGTCTCTACAGGGAGGTTTTCAGATACCAGGTATGGATTGCTAGTAGTTGGATAATTTTCATATGTCCATGATTAAATGGGATAAGAGTAATAAAAGTGAGGGTTCTTTAAAAATAATGCTAAAATACATTAATGTATAATGCTAAGATTATGTTAAGATGAAGGGCCATCCTTTGTGTGTGTGTGCTGAAATGTCCCCTTTTAAAATAAAATGAGTGGCAGCATATAGTGTATTAAAAAATCTTAACTGTCCGAAGGAACATTGGCTGCAATTTGTGAGACATAAATTATTAAAAATAATTTTTTTGAAGCGTTACTAGTCTGCTAAACCTCAGAGCCCAGGAACCATAGCTACCTTTGTGGAACACCTCAACTAGTTATTTTTTTCTATACCTGTCTTTTGGAAGCAAATAATGAGAAAACAAGCTTATATCAGGAATTTAATTAAGATAACATCCATCCAAAAACCATTTAGGGTGTGTCCTGGAATCAGAATGTACTAAATTTAATTTCTTATATTTGTTTTAGCTATAGCCCTGAAAAGGGAGGGCTCATATTCAGAATAATAACTCTGGTGGCATGTTGTTCTTATCAACTTGTGTTTCATTATTGTATTTACTGACATGAGTGGTTAAAAACATCAGTATGATGAGTTTCCACAATATGGTTTAGAGTGAGGTTTACTTCTACTTCTCATTTAAGCCTTTTAAAATTGATATTGTAATATGTCCAGAGCATTGTAGACAATTACATTTTTTGTTGCTGTGTTTACAAATTAGGTAACATCACAGATTTCACACTTTTTGACCTAGTTAATGCAACAGAGTGAATGTGGTTTTATCTCGGGCTGCATATCCACCCTGTAGGTTCAGACTGGACTGTGGCAGGGCTTTTTCAGGGAAGGAACATTATTGGGTCACCAGACTGGTGGCATTTAGAGCCCAGCTCACAGCACAGGGGTGCTGCTGCTTGATTGCTGGCATTTTGCTACCTTCTGGCTTTTGTCTTTATAAACAGGTAGCCTGTATTTCCAACCTCTTCTCTTCTTGATAAATATTGTTTTCATGAGCATTGGCATTAACAACATGGTTTTGCAGCCTGAGGTTAAAAGCTTTCTGATGTCTCATTAACTCACAATGGCATTTCATTTTTAATATTGTCTGTGTACCCTTGCTTGAATCATCACAGTTCAAATGACTATAATTTGCAGTGGCAAACGTAACTGTGATGGATTCTTTAGAAATACAAACCAAAGTGGTGGGTGTCACCACGGTGTGCTTATTTTTGGTTAATGCCTTTTCATAATATTAGGAAGGTCTCTTCTGTCACAGGTATAGCAAAGTAGCAATCACATAGACTTTGGACTTAGACCAACTGGGGTTTGAATCCCACCTGTGTCAGTTATTAGTGTCCTGGAGAAACTCACTTCATCTCCTTTAATCACAGTTTCTTATCCATTAAATAGATATAATTGATAATTTCATAGATTTTGGGGGGGAGGTGAAATTAAAAGAGAAAAAATATGTATACTTAGCTTAGCATCTAGTGAAGTTTCAGTGTGGGATCTGCTATGGTTTGAATGTGTGGGTCTGCTATGGTTTGAATGTGTGGTTCTGCTATGATTTGAATGTGTCCCCCAAATTTTATGCTGTTGAAAGCTTCATCCCCAAATTTACATGTTGATATTTAGAGGTGGAGGCTTTGGAAGGTATTAGAATTAGGGCGGGGGCCCCCATGTTGGGACTGGTGGCTCTATAAGAAGAGGAAGAGGGACTTGAGCTGATACGCTCTTGCCCGCTCACCATGCAATGCCTTCTGCCACGTTATAATGCAGTAATGCTGTCTTCCCCAGATATAACCCCTTAACCTTGGGCTTTCCAGACTCAAGAACTGTAAAAAATAAATTTCTTTTTCTTATTAATTACCCAGTCTGTGGTATTCTGTTATAGCAATAGAAAACATATTAAGACAGGATTTCTTCTTTATGTTATTTTCCTGGTGACACTAAAAAACATTTTTATCAAATGCTTTGCCTGGAATCTCTAAGACTCAGAATGGCAGCATGCATAGTCAATCTCTCAAATCCCTTTTTGTTTTTTCTTTTCCCCTTGATGCTTATAAGTTTCAGTGACACAGTCTCTTTTTGTAGCTGGCTGAAGAGGGATAAGACCCCCAACTCCTCTCAGGATTGAAACTTTCAACTACATCATGTTTATTTGAGAGCTTGGCATTGCAGTTTTGGCCAGTGTGGTACAATACTTTCCAGTTGGTATTACCCTTCATAAGACTGTTGTCTCTGACAACTTCACAGGGAAGTGGGCAGGCTGGGCCAACGGAAATTCCTTGGTCTTGGAGTGAAATAAACATCCTCTCTAGCAACCTTTAACATGGTGAATGCCTTAGAATGCAAAGCACAAAATAAAGATTCAAGTTAACTTTGTATGGATATCTGCCTGTTGGAGGGGTAGCTGGTGATATATTGATATATTTATATATAACAATCTAGAGGCAAATGTAGGCTGACCCTGCTTTATTCTTGTGATTAGAACAGAATAGGCCTGTTCTTTTGAGCAAGGAAGCATTCTTTTCCAGACTTAATCCTTCATCCTGTCTCATAGGCAGGGAGACAAGAGAAAGCGGTCAACTGTACCTTGCATCTTTCTCTTATCCTCTTATTGACTGGTTATACATTTTGTTTCCAATGTTGGGGGTAGGCATTTCTGAAATCATCAGAACCTTTAAACTTGTTACAAATGTCAGTTTTTAGTGATCTATCCTCTGCGGAAGACATAATAACATGTGACATTGATAGGATTGGGGCATTCACAACCAATGTGTGCATGTACATACACACACACACACACACACACACAAACATATCAGGCATAGAGTGAGAAACCGCAGAAATGATTGGGATGAAAGTTACTGTTAGCCTGGGGCCGCTCTCTGCAGTAAGTGCTGCAGCCCTTGCTTGGAGCTTTTTGCATGCATATTTTACACTCCCCGTTACCCTTCCTCACTGGCATTCTCTTCTCACTCTAATATTTCTTTTTTTGTTAGAAACAAGGCAGCCAGATTCCATCCTTTTGGTATCTTAGTGCTGGGTTTGTGTAGGAGGGACACCTGTACATTCACACTTACTTGTAATTGTAGGTGCTATGCAATTATGACTTAACGGTGAGTAATTTTAAGACATCCTTCCATTCTCAAATTAAAGAACAGTGATAATCAGATTTAGATGCCCATTTACAAACAAGAAATTTTTGAAGTTAAGGTATGGCCCACTTATATAAGATGATTTTTGTAACACCTCAGATACATAGCTAAAGATGCCAATATGAATAGAAATATCCACATTTGTTTATTCGCAAAGGCTCGGATGAAGTTAATGCCTCAACCTGAAGCTGTCTGTGATTTGTCCTAAAGACATATCAAGGAATTCAGAACTTGAACTGATTTTATAAATCATTTAATTCAAACTCCTCCATTTATAGTAGGGAAAATGGATGCTTAGAGAAGTGAAGTAACTTGCCTTTAACTACTTTTTAAAAGAGGTTGGACTCACCAGCTCTAACTAAACTGCTCCCACTCGCCTTATCTCAACTCCTACAATAATTATAGCTCTGAATCCCCAAATAATTACAGACTGATCACACATTTTGGAACATCTTACATTACTCTTTATTGTTTCATGTGTGCAGACTTGTCTAACCTACTTCATTGAAAATATTTAACGTATTTTCTGCTGTACCTTAAATGTAACTGAATACAAGCTACATCTTAAATCCTTCCTATCATGAAGGCTAAATTGATGCTAATTATTTAGTAGAAAGATTCAATGAATATTCATTTATTGACTGAAATATCTAAGTATTTTGTCTATATGATTCTAAGTAAAGGGTTACTAGGACATTTTTTCTTAATGTCTGAATGTTTCAGATGTCTTTCTAATATATGGCGTCTAGCCAGACTGGGACAGGGGCTGTATTATAGTAATTTTTAGAACCATAGTAGGTGCTGAAAAACATGTTTATTGAGTCAATGAATGAATGGGTAAGTAATGAAAAATGTGTATAAAGAACTAATAAGGAGAGAAGCTACGGACAGAAATGTGGCGTGGGAGAGATAATTATAGGGAAAGGCTAGCTTGTTAGGACACCTATACCCATCCTCACATGTATCCCAGGCAAGAATGAGGGGCAGGCGAAGTCCAGAGGTTTCCCTGTGGGGTCTGGGGCACAGATAACTTTCTTTTGTATCATAGTACCAGCTCTTCTCATAACTCATTAATATCCAATTATGATTTAACAGTGAGTAATATAACAAAAGAAATTTAACAGATGAGGGAAAGTAGAATTTAACATGGAGGAGGAGAAGAAGCTTCTAAAATACTGTTGAGGTTCCATCAACTGCAGCATTCAATTTGTCAAGTAAGGTGGAGTCTCCAAAGGGATCCAACCAGGTTCATCATCATCAGGGAGAGGGCAACTGTGGCAGTTTGATTGGTGGGACGTGAATGTTTGTAAACACCTTGATGTCCATGGACCTGTGCTTATTTGGTATGTATGAAGCTGTTGTGCCACAATTTACTGCTGGAATCAGGACAACCACTTTCATGAGGCCCAAGGATGCTCATCTCTGACTCACGGCTCCCTCCAGCATCATTCCTGGAACATTAATTCACCTGATTGAGCATTCTCCTTGGCATTGATCCATCCCTATGTTGTTTCACATCAACTTCTATCTAGCCTCATGACCATTAGTATCACTTGTTCATTTATTCATTCATCCCTTCAGCTAACAGTAATTGAAGGTCTTCTGTTTATTAGATGGCATGTGAAGTGCTGAGGATATGAAAATGAAAAGATGCACTGCCTGTGTTCATAGTGCTCACCGTTGATGAGGAGAGTAATAAAACCCAAGTCCAAATTTGACCCTGTAAGTTCTCATAGGACACTTCTGTGGCTCATAGTGAGGCAGAGGGTATCACAGGCAGAAGGGTGCATAATTGGTTACTCAGAGTTCACATGCAACGTGACATTTCCTCTGCTCAAAATCACAACTACCCAGGGTCTGTGTCTTGCTGCCTCAGAAATCTGATTTTGCCAGTTTGCTGAGAAGAGTTCCATCTCTTAGGGACAGGCTTATATTTGACATGCTCATAGAACTTGATTATATATGATATCTCAGAATGTCAATTCAATAATTTACAGTAACTATCAGGCAGGTCAGACATGTATCTCAGACTAGGATATTCTCACCTTGAAGGGAAGGAAAAAATGGTCAGAGGCTTCCTTAACGAGCATGTGGTCAGAGGAAGGTATAATAGTGGTGGGTTCTGGTAGGCTGGTTAATGTATCACAGAAATACACAAACAGTCAAGGGGTGGCACTTTTTGAGCAACCATCAGCACCCCCCACCCCTCCCCACCACTGTTATGGACCCTGCCAACTTGCTAATCCTCTCTCTGTGCTGTGGGATGTGGCTGTTTGCTATTCTGGCTTAACCCAGGAATGGAGGTCTAAAGGATTTATAGGAATGGATAGACTGCATCTCTTTCAGACTGTACCACACATTTTTCTCTTAATAGAATATCACTTAATTCATATAATTCATGTATTAATATGATAGATATGTGTTACATGGCTTATGATGAAAAACAGCAGTCTACTGCTCACTTTTCCCGATTCCTTCCCTAAGAAGTTTCTTAAGTTTCTTCTACTGTTTACTTCCATTCTTTTCTTCTAAAAATGTGCTTGTATTGCTATCTTTTATATAATTTTATTTATTATCTATTGCCTTTCTCTTATAGTAAGTGAGCATTCAGCTTGCTAACTACCCCTTGCTCTACCCTGCCTGCCTGTCCCCTTCTCTTTCCAAGTTCCAATACAATAGAGCTAGGATCAACTGGAAGCCTCAGGTGAGGTCTGAAAGGAATGAGTTTGCAGTTATAAACCCCAATGCCTGGGGCATAGTAGACCAGTGTGCAAAATCCCCATTCTTTGACCTAACAGCTGACTGCAGACAAGTTATTTACAATTTAGGACCCTGGTTTCCTTCTTCCTCAAAATCAAAATGGTAATACTTGCTGTCTAGAAAGTGAGAGTGAACAATAAAATATATTTAAAGTGCCTAGAACTATATACCTTAAAAATAGGCTAAATAGGGAGTAAAGCCTTTTGAAAAGTGAGATACCATAAAGCTTGACTAGGAACATTTTTTACTAGGGAATTTTAAGGCAGGCAAAATACTCCCTTTCCCTGCCCCAGATGATTAAAAAAAAAAAAAAAAAAATTTTCGGCAAACTGCCCTTAGCTTCTCCAGTCTTGAGCTGTGTCACCTTGTAAAGTACCATTCTACCTTGGGCTGCCCAGCCCCCTTTCTTCTCAGTCTGTCTGTAAACAGGGTACAATGCCATTGATTAGACTTCCTTCTGCTTAGTAAATTACAATCACACTGCACTTCTCATTCCTTGAAATTACTCCCAAATCACCTTGATTGGGGGTTTCAATGTTCCTGGTTTCCTCAGTCACACATGTACAGACATTTTCTAGCTTTATTTTCCCAGATGGTTGATCTCATGCATTGTATGTGGATTTTATGTGTTTAATTCCCAGCTGGCAATTTTATTTCCCCTATCTTTGCTTCCTTTTCTAATCAAATGCAGAAATCAACCTAAGAATGTTCTCTATGATGAAGTCTTTCTGGATCTCCTGGTCTAGCCCAGAGTTATTTGCTATTCATTTTCATTGACCAGTCCCTTTCTTCCTGTTACAGATTGGGTTCTCTGGAAGCAGATACTGCTGAGATGACATTAGGGGTGCGAAATATTTATTGGGGATCACCACCTATGAAAGGAAAGGGGAGGAAGCAGGATTAGGCAGAGAGAGAAGAGGAAGAAATTATAATTCTGTGATGACAAAGATCAGGAACAAATACTGTACCTGAGTTTCCTATGTTGGACCAAAATGACCAGACCCTTATACCTTTATACCTCCATCTGGCTCCTCTTGCCAGATGCAGACTGCCCTGGGGAGATTGTGTCCTCAGACCAGCTGTCTCTCTGGAGCTGAAGTGGACCCTGAAAGAACTGACAGCTGGAGAATGTCTTTGATTACACTCTCTGCAGTTGGGCAGCAAGTCCTTCCATGAATGGAGATCTTAGGTTTCCATCTTTGTGCCTACTGCACATGCAGAGTATTTCTTTTAGGTTCTTAGTGAACACACTCATGTGTATAGTTAATTGGTTGTTGTCTACATTTTCCACAGGCCTGTGAGCTCCCTCTCACTGAGTTTGCTCCTTGCCTCCACCACTTAGCACATAATGGACATCCAGTAAACTATTCAATAAGCATTCCACAAATAGGCATAAAACCAGTGTTTATTTTCATGTTCAACTTCTAGAGTTATTTCTATCACTGTATTCATCACTATAAGGTGAAGTGTAGAAAACTTTTTTTCTGTGCCCCTCTTGGGTGCCAACCACTGTGCTAAAAGCTTTACATCTACAACCTAATTTAATCATCACAATCATTTTCTGAGCAAAGGTTCTTGCTCTCACTGTATGTTGAAGAGATGCAGTTCAGAGAAGTTAAGCAACTTGCCCTGACTCCAGAGCCTTACATTTTTCTAGTTCACCACACCACCTCTGCTTGTGAGACTGGGCTTCCAGGCACCATGCTGAGAGCACTTCTTGGGTTAAGACCTGTGTTTTCTCTGGCTTCCATATTAAGAGTCCAGCCCAATGTCAAATAACATAGGCCACCCCCAAGTTGAGCCCCACTGCAGCCACTCTACTTTTCAGTTGCTGCCACACTACAGTAAGGAGAGTGCTCAGATCCATCCAGAAATCTCTGTTTCTTACGGCATTCTGACCCTGCACATCTTCATATGCTTTGCTCTGTTTATTCCAACCTTGAGAGCACATCTTAGATATTGTCTGTGTTCAACATTCAGAGCTGTTCTCCCTGCCAGCCTTCCATTCAAGACCACACAGTTTTCTTCTTTCATGACCTCCTTTTCTCCCCATTCAGGGCCATTGTCTTGAAATTAGAGTCATCAGAAACCTGCTCACCCTTATCCTGCATGGGAGTCTTGGCTGGTATCTATTAGGGCAAGCTATGATTCTTGGTCTCTCCCATTTTAACTGCCTGATGAGAACCTCTTGCCCACTGTCCAGGTATGCCAATTTATCAAGACAGAGGAATTGCAATAGAGAGAGAGTTTAATACACATACGGCTGGCTAAAAAGGAGGCTGAAGTTTTATTATTACTCAGATTAACCTCCCTGAAAATTTGGAGGCTAGAGTTTGTAAAGATAGTCTGGTGGGCAGGGAGGTTGGGAATGGGGAATACTGATTGGTTGGGTCAGGGGTGAAATCATAGGGAGTTGAAGCTGTCCTCTTGTACAGAGTCAGTTCCTGGGTTGTGTGGTAGGGGCCACAAGACCAGATGAGCCCATTTACCAGTCTGAATGATGCCATCTGATCTATCAGAATGCAGGGTCTGAAAAATACCTCAAACACCAATCTTAGGCTTTATAGTGGTGATGTTATCTATAGTAGCAATTGGGGGGCTTAGAAATCTTGTACCCTCTGGCTGCATGAATCCTGAGCCATAATTTCTAATCTTGTGACTATTTTTTCATTTGTTTTTACAAAGGTGATCTGGTCTCCGAGAAAAGAGAGGATTTGTTTTGGAGAAGGGCTGTTATCATCTTTGTTTCAAAGTTAAATTATAAATTAAATTTCTGCCAAAGTTACTTTGGTCTATGCCCAAGAATGAACAAAGGGCAGCTTGGAAGTTAAAGGCAAAATTGAGTCAGTTAGGTCAGATCTCTTTTACTGTCACAATTTTATCACTGTTCTAATTTTTGCAAAGGCAATTTCACCATGGCCCTCTTTATGACCTCGTAAGCAGAATTTGGCCACCCGCTGGGACCTGCTGGCTTATGCCTCATGTTGGAGTGGACACTTGATTCAGGCCCTCAGTCTGGCCACAGGGTATAGGAAACAGTGCCCCAGGAAGATTAAAGCTGCTTGGAGATGGTTGAGAGGGGCCAATTTAGCTCCAAATATTGAGGTAAGTGGTGAAAATGGAGAGCTGCAGCACTGGGCTGTGGACAAGGCATCCAAAGAAGTAACCAGCCAGCAGAAGATATCAGAGTCTGTACTGGGAGAGCCCAGCAGCAGTGGTCTGGGTCCTGTCCATGGATGGGGTGAGCATGAACAAAGTGTAGATATAGATTAGAAGGCACATTTTTCTGTCATATAGGGTATCAGTACAGTGTGATGACTAAAAGCATGGTCTCTGAAGTCTGTCGGCTTATATCTGAATCCTGACTTTACCAACTTCGTGACCTTGAGAAACTTACTTAACTAATCTCTGTCTCATTCTCCTCTGAAAATGGGGGTTAATTATGGCAGCTGTGTAAATGGATTGCTGAGGAATAAATGGGTCCTATATTATCTGCCAAGGGTGTATTTCCTCTCTCTCTCTTTTTTAATGAACTTTTTATTTTAGAACAGTTTTAGAGTCACAGAAAAATTGTGAAGATGTATACAGAGCTTGCAGTCTTGCTTACTATTAACATTTTACGTAAGCTTAGTACATTGTTACAATTAATGAACCAACGTTATTACACTGTGTTTAACTAAAGTCTATACCTTTATTCATATTTCCTTAGTTTTTGCCTAATGTCCTTTATTTGTTCTGGTATCCCATTCAGGATACCACTTATATTGAGTCATTATGTTTCCTTAGGCTTTCCTTGCCTGTGACAGTATCTTTGCTTTTGATGATTTTGACAATATTGAAGTGTACTGGTCAGGTATTTTTTTAAGAATATCTCTCAATTTGGATTTGTCTGATTTTTTCTAATAATTAGCCAGGGGTTATGTGTATTGAGGAGGAAGACTCATTGATATTTATTTTACACTCGGAGTTATAATACAATACTGCTTTATTTTGTTTCTCTAATTGTTCCAGCTTTGGCAAATGGAGGCTGTTTCAGTTGACTCTTCAGACAGGGGTTTTAAGTTTGACTTGACTGAGTCAACTCAATGATTCAGTTGGATTTGATGTAATAGGCAACTGGGATTCTGAGCAGGGGTGGCCTGCACTCTTAATGCCTTTGGCTATGATTCGATGCTTCCACTTTGGCAGATTGCATCAAGCCATGTGCCCTGCAGGTCTTCCTATGTTCTAAAATAGAAATTCTTGGGATAGAGCCAAGCTTGCTCACTTTTCCTTTTCTTTTCTCCCTGTTCACACTGTAAATTCTGTTTGAACACTAACTGGGAAAGATCCTTTCTAAGATAGATGAATGAAGAAATGTAGTTGAACGTACCACTTTCTCAGCCTGGTAAAGCTGGCATTCCTCAGAGAGTCTGAACTTCTCCTAACCAAAACTAGGTTACAAAACGAATATAGGTTTTATATTCACAGGGTTGATATACCCATAACTCAACGCCTGCTTACCTCCTGCTTTGAGCACTTATATTTCTGTAATTATTTGCCTGCAGATTGCTCTAATATGGAGGGTACTGTGAAGTCTTGCAGGGCAGACACTATGTTTCATACATATTTGTAAACCCAGTGTCTAACATGGTGCTATGTTAGCTGCCCAATAATGTTGATTGAATAAACGAAGAACATTGGAAGGGGAATATAATTAGTTTGTTTATCCAATTTAATTAACTTGAAATCTTATAATCAACACATATGATGAAATTAATATTCTAGCACAGTTATAGTCTCCCTGCCCTTGTTGTGGTTATTTCATTATGATGAACCTCTTAAAGTACTTCTGAGAAAAATAGTCTTGATTTTGGCTCTTGTTTTCCTCAGCTGAACTTCCCCATTGTATTTATCAGATATTTTCTTTTTCTTGAGTTTTACTTATCACTGAACATGCTTGTTTACTGACTTGAACTTTGTTCATTTTTTTAGATCTCTGGATCTTTTCTTGTCATGTCAATTCTCTTTTTCTTAAGGTAACTGTCTTTTGACAAGTCTTCTTTCTGTTTATCAGTTTTCTTTCTTCTTCTTTTTCCCCTTATTCTGTGAGTGTACTGCTCAATTTTCTTGCAGCTCTAACATCAGGAGTTTGATGAATATATTAGTTTTATATATGACTGGGATGCCTGTACAAAGAATGAACAAGCCTCTAGAGAACCAAGTGTGAATGAAGCAAGGTTGTCAATGAAAAGCCCAGAAGAGGGAGGAAAAGCAGAGATTCATCCTCACCGTTGAAATTATTGCTGTGATTACTTGATATGTGGGCCCATAACTTGCTCTGTAAATCAGTACCCTTTTCCCTGTGGTCATAGTGGTTCCTACCTTAGAGCGACCTTGGTGAAAAACACCTGTCCGGGTGGTGTTGGCCTGACAATGTATTTGCCTTTCAGGGTCACCTTCTTTCTTCTTTTCACAATTTGCTTTAACCTGTTATACTGAGGTGACTTTATTTTCTTTGCAGCTTTGTTTCCCCCCGTGGCTGGATCAATGCCATTGTGAAAAGGTCAGCAGCTTCTGAAACACCTTTGGTTGGTAATGGAGTGTAGGGCCCATTTTCAAGATTTTTTTTTTCTCTTCTCTATTTCTTTCTCCTTTCCCTCCTACTAAGAATCAATTCCAGAGTCCCATCTGTGCTTTCCCTCTAAATGGCTCTCCTTTACCGGTATTAGCATTACATTTAAGTTAAAACTTGCCATTGCCCCTCTTAAGCCAGGCACGTCCTGTTGTCAACACAGTATATTCTTCATTCCCACAAACCTCCTGCTAATTATCCTTGCACTGTGCCCGTTTCTGGGTGACTGTTTTGCTTTATAAATGACCATTTAGTCCTGGTTTGTGTGAATGCAATGTGTAGAACTTTTGTGTCTGAGGGCTAAGCTGTAGGGTCTTGTAGCATTTGCCTTTTGTGCATCTGGTATTGGCAGAAAGTAACTGAGCCTGCAGGTCCTACAATGAGAAGTGACTGCTGTTGTGGTGCTTATTGGCATTATTGGGCACTAATGAATGGATAGCAGATAACGAATATATCAGAAGCCTAACCTTTCTTCCCCTCTTGTGTGTTAGGACAGACAAGATCATTCAGGGCAAGGTGAGTATAATAACATGCTTTGTTTTAAATGACAAATCAGTTTTGGCTTAATTCATTCCCTTTTTCCCTTTCAATAGGTGAAGATAACTAGAGAAGCTTGGAGATAAATCAAATAAGTGAACATACTGCTTACTTTTTCTTAGGCCTCCGATGCATTTGGCCGAGAGATTTTTATAAATATGAACTGATCATGCTTCATACAGCCAGTAGCTCCCCAAACTCCCAAGCAGGGCACCTCAGGTTTGCCATGATTTAGTTCCGCCACCTTTCTAGTCTCTTTCTCCATTCTTACCTACACGTACCCTTTGTTCTAGCCATAGTGAAGAAATCACGGTTCCTGTAACGAATCATGCCCAGTCACCTCTTGGTGCCTTTATACACAATGTGCTCCTACCTCAAATTACCTTTCACTACTATAGTCTCCCACTCTGCACCCACTGGCAGATAAACTCCCATGCTACATGCAGGATACTGCCACATGTCATATCCTTGTTAAACCTCCGTTGACCCCTTTCCCACCTGTATATTGATCATTTCTACCTTCAGGCCACATCTCTACTTGATACATTATTGTAGCTGTTCTAAACTTAACAGCACCTAAGGTCATTTTCCAACTTGAAACCTTTCAGTAGCTTACTCTCTTTTTCCCCCCTAACTTCCCATATCAACCTAGTGGTAAAATTGGTAAGCATTGTAATATGACTGCATAAGTCCAAAATCCTGGCTCTACTTTTTATGAGCTATGTAACCCTGGGCAAATTGTTTAATTTCTCTAGTCTCAATTCCTAGGTGTTCTTGGGAAAGTCACGTAAATTTCCTGTGCCTCAATTTTTATGCTGGATTCCATGTTATCCACCTGGCATCATCACCACCATTCCCTTCTAGAGGTCTCTTCTGCATCACATTGCAGAGAAACAAGAACACTTTCCCAGCATTTCTTTCCGCGTATGATTCCGTGTTAGAGGTAGCCAGTGACAGTCACTGGCACAAATGTTGGGAGGCAGGAAAGGAGGAGCGACCATTCTCCAGAAGCTGTTGCAGCCAGACACCTGGGCAAATGTGAGAGCCGCAGCCATTTCCCAGGGAACTCTTGAGAATGACTTGTTTGCTGCCGTAGCTCCAAACAGTGGTAGAAGCTTCCTGGAGATTCTTAAAACTTCTAGAGGCTTGCGGGTGAGTTCTTAAAATAAATTACTTTGTTGCTGCCTACAACCTAGGATTGCTGGTGGCTGCTTCCCAGCTTTTGCTCTCCTGGTTCTTCCCAATGCTATGAGTATCTTTAATTAACTATTTTTTATACCTGGAATACATAGAGTGGCTTCTGTTTTTCTAGCCACACCCTGATGTACAATGTTCTCATCATTTTAAGGCAGAGAATTAAGGTACCAGCTTCAGAGAATTAACTGAAAAACAAATATACCTGAAGCTCTTTGAACATACTGTATACTTCTTTCTTAGTATTTTGTGTCCACTACTGGAATATGAGCTCCATTCTATTCTATACACCCTTATTGGGAGCCTTCTCTACTTTCAGTTGTGCTTGCATGATATATCCATTCCTTATTTTATTAGAGGAATATGCAGACTTGATCATGTCTCTCTTCTCCTTATCACGAGGAGCTCCCCATCTTTCTATCATCCTTATCTATGAGGGGAGGTAGAAATCAGCTTGTTGGAATGAAAGAATGAAGTACCATGATTGACGACTTATGTACTCATAGCCTCTGCTGTAGCCCTCCTGAACTTCAAGAGGAACCCAAAACTTGCTCTAGTATTTCATACTTCTGTGCCTTTGCTTTTGCTATTCCATCTGGTGGGGAGATCTTTCTATCTTCATCCACCCCTCTGAGATCCTAGGTGCAATTTGTCACAGTTGGAGAGTCCTCTTTGATCTTGCTGCATTTCAGCCTTATTTACAGGCTTGATTGACATATTCAATTATGTATTTGTATATTTGTATTTTCTTTAATTATACAAGATATTTGGGAAAAGAATCGTTTCTTGTTTTTCTTGGTATTTCTAGTCCAGAAACTAGGATAGAATAGGTTTCAATAATATATGTTCAATGAATGAATGATCAAACACTTTAATACTAACATAGGCCTTATAACTTCCAAAGGAGTACACTTGGCCATGGGAGTTAGAGGCCATGCTGTTACAGATTCTGTCATCCTATAAGAGCTGTGCTGGAGTATATGGAACTACAAGCAACATTTTGGCCACTGGGCACAAAGACTGATCTGTTAGACTGATAGTGACTGGGAACAAACTGTTACCGCTGTTGTGGCTACAGCAGTGTCAGATGTTTGGGTCTGATCATACTGATTAGGAGAATATCTAATTCTTCAGAGAGAGAGACAGTGAGAGCTATTTTCCTCTCTGTCAGTTTGGCTGTCATCACTGGCTGTTTCATTGTGGTAGGCACATTAGATTATGACCTCCTGCTGGCAAAAGAGGTCCGGGTGCCCATGTCAACATGAGGCCAGTGGGTAATGTGCTGTTGTTTCCCCACAAGCTGGTGCAAGAGAAGATGTATATTTTCAGTGATTGTTCAGCTGCACTTGGAAATTTTTAGCGAGTGGGTTTACTGCAGGAATGCTTAGATCTATTATTTACCAAATGGTGTGAGTTAGAGATGGATGCGATGTGGCAGGATCCTTATTCATTTCTCATCTGCAGAGGCTGCTTCCTATTCAGCTCTGTGTTCTACTTCATTTTAAGTATTCCTAATGTTTGGACATCTCCCACTCTACTCAAGATGATTTAGTCATCAGAATGCGGTTGGGAAGTTTTTGCCTATCTTTCTGCTTTAATTGGTCTTTTGAAAGCTCTACTCCCCTGCGGGTGGCAGGAAGATATAATAAAGTTTGAGATAAAAGGGTCTGGGCTTGAGCTGTAGCTCTAACATGAACTAGCTTTGTGATTTTGGACAGATCTCTTAACCTTTCTGAGCCTCATGTTCATGCTCTTTTAAATGGAAGTGATTATAATTGCTCTTCTTACCTCCTAGGGTGTGTTAGTCTGATTAAATTTTCTAATTCTAGGGCAAAACTAGAGGTAGTATTTCTTTTTTTCTAAATGAGTGAACTTTTATATAGGAACATTGAATCCCAAGCAGTGAATAAAACACAGCTGAACTTTCATACCATGTCTTATCCTGCTGACATCCAGTTGGAGAAGAATGCACAAGTATATGTGGCCCAAGAAGGGTCATTCCAGGCAGAGTATTGTATATTCTGATAGTAGAAAAGAGTAGTCATTCTACACTCTGTGAGGCATTCTTGTCTAATTGGGGGCTATGTTTGTCTTAGTGGTTCTCAACTGGGGGCAATTTTACCTCTCAGGGGACACATGAAAATGTCTGATGACATTTTTTCCTGTTTCAACCACAGGGGAAGGAGGGAGTGCTCCTGGCATCTAGTGGGTAGAGGCCACCAATGCTGCTAAAAATTCTACAAGTACAAGACAAGCTCCCAAAAACAACAAATGATCTGATCCCAAATGCCAATACTGCTGTGGTTGAGACACAATGATGTATCTTATTTAACCCTGTCCCAGAGTTCCAGGGCCATGCAGGATGAGCTGCATTAGGATGCAGAGAACTCTGAGGAGGTGATGAGCACCCTGAATGGCTTAGCTTAGCCCCTGGGCCCACCTGAATTCTGCACCAGGTTTCCAGCCTAATAAGCCCTGTACTTACAACATCAACCAGCATTAGATTCTTCTCTGCTCTGTTTCCTTGGAAATTTCTTGTATCAATGTTGGCTAATAGTTAAGAATTTCTACTTTGCAGCTAGAATGTCTACTTTGAATCCTTACCTGTCATTTACTAGCCATGTGACCATAGGCAATTCTCTATGCCTTAGCTAACTAAACTATACAATGGAGATATGAGTATTTATCTTATATGGTTATATGTCAATTAATATGCACAAATAAAAATACTTTATGCCAATTAATAAGCACCTAGAATGGTACTTGACACTTAGTAAGTGCTTAGTTACTGTTAACCATTATGTAATTGACTATACTCCAGAACGATAGCATATCAATACAACATTATTGTATGATTCTCATATCATTTTAATTTAATTGGTCAAAACGTTATTTCATGCCTTGCTTTATGCCAGACACAGCATTGAGCAGTGGGAAATCAAAAGTGCTCTAAGTGAACTCACAGGCAAGTAAGTAAATTTATTACTATATAGTCCAACGAGTATAATAGAACCATATATGGTCTACTATGGTGGCACCAGATTGGAATGATTAATTCTATCTGAAGCCATCTGAGAAGAGAGTTAGTTCTTTTTTTCTTTTTTTGGAAGGTTAGTTTTTAAAAGATGACAAAGCAGATCAGGAAAAGGCCTTCCCAGGTTAAAAGTAGAAACTTCTCCTTATTAGCCTAACCCAAGATGTGTTATTTCTTGAAGCTTCTGCACATCTAAGCTGCTCTGTCTCCCTAACTGGTATCACTTTGTGTTCCTCTCCCTCATCTGCAGTAGCTGGAAGACATCAATCCTTCTTGCGTCTCTCCACTTTTCCTGCCTGGTTTCATAGATTTATGTCAGAAAATACATCTTTGTATGGGAGGGCCTCTGAGCAGGTGCCTTTCATTCCCTTTCCTGCTCAGAAGAGACACCACTGTAGGCAGCCCATAAACGACCACTAATCTTAAGAGCTCATGCAGTTGGCCAGCTGGACATTGTGTTGTACCAAATAACAGTGATCTGTGGAGCTGTTTGAATGGGTTCACCCTCATGATAATCAGGAAAAAATCCTTCCTGGTAAGGAGGGGCCAGCTGACAGAGCAGAAAGAAACTTAGAACTTATACACACACACACACACACACACACACACACACAGTTAAAATCTCTTTACTGGAGTTTTTAGACTTTCACAACTATCAAAGGTTCTTTCCACAGAGAAACAGAGATAATATTTTGCTTGTAACTGTATTTTAATGAACTATATTTGCCTTAAGAGTTGAGATAAATATGAGTTTACATATTCAGTCTTAACAGCCAGTCTCCTGAGCCAAGCTGCCTACTCGGAATGCAACACTGAATACTGAAGCTTGGCTTGATGGGGCTGGAGGTGGGGGTGGGGTGTGAATATGAAGAAAGCTTTAAAACTTTAATATCTCTTTCATGTTTATCTGGGAGTGTGAAAATACCATGAATGTTCAATTAATTATGGCCCATAGAGTTGTGGATAATTGCTTATCCTCTTTCAAAGAACTTTGGTTCCCCCAAATAGTTGCTTTATTTTAGGCATGGGGCTTAAAAAATTAAACTTATTTTCATTATCAGAGCACATCTTAGGGAAGGCAAATCAGATGAAAGCTTTATTATTGTTAATTGTAGTTTCATATCTTTAGAGAAGCACCTGTGTAAATTGCACACGAACTGCTGTTCTTCGAATGTATGCAGATTGCATTATGTACATGGTACTTGGCCTCTTGTTTTCTTGCATAGCAAGTTGTCTCTGAGATGTGAGATGATGATTTCAGGGTGGTGATAGACCCATTTGGAAAGCTGTTTATAGTAATTAAACTATCAAAATAATGTTCCATTTCTCTTGAATTCCAAAGGGGCTGATTTGATTAGCTTCATGTTTGGACTGACCCTTGATTAAACTGCGAGAAGCAAACTGAATTTGCGTCCTTGGCAGCAGACTTTCTCTGCCGTGTCTTCTACTCTGGCGTTGAAGAGTACAATTTCAGCATATCTCTACCTTGGCATTGTTGCCATTGGGCATTAATAATTCTTGTTGTAGGGGCTTGTCTTGTACATTGTAGGATGTTTAGCATCATCTTTGACCTCTTCCCACTGGATGCCAGTAACATCCCCTGCCCCAGTTGTGACAACCAAAAATATCTCCATATATTGCCAAATATTCCCTGGGAAGCAAAATTTCCCCTGGTTGGCAAAATTGTTCCTAGTTGAAAACCACTGTGCTATTTGATGCTTCATGTATACGGAAAAGAAAGGAATCTAAAATGTTGAAACCCTAAAATTGTATGCTGGGCCATGTGGCAGGTTCTTTGACATTACCTTTAAAGGACCATAGGTACTGATTTGCTCAGGCAACTCCTGTTTCACACCTGTTGTCCCACCAAAATTATCAATAGAACCCCCTTTCACGTTCAAACTATACTGATTCTAATGATAAATTGTATAGGTACTCTAGTTTTGGGGAAGGTACTCAAAACTTCATACTTGCATAGAAGGAAATTAGGCCCAGAAATTCAAGTATTTTGCCAAAGATCAGGTTACATGGCTACTAAATTGGGTTGCTAAAGCTTGAAAAAAGGACCAAGTCCAAAGTTGTATCCGTTGCTTTAATTTTCTCTTTTCAATTTCCCCATAGTGATCTACAGTAAAACTTTTGACACTAAAAGTATTTCAAGAACAGCCATGATGGCAAGAACTTGGAAGAGTTCATCTTTCTCAGTATGCAAACAGGAGAAGAGAGAGTTGAGAGCTGGACAATCCTAGTTTCAAGTCTGAGTTCAGCATTTACTTTTCTGTGACCTTGGGAACGTGCCTCCTGTATTTCTATCTCTAGAAAATAGAGATAATAAACTGAACACAAAGCTATCATAAGGGTTACATTAGATTATGTATGTATAGTATGGCACCTGGCATATACTAAGCAGTCAATCAATTTTTGATATGATGATTACTAACTCCAAAAGAAAAGGATGGTGGTAGAGTTCAAGATATAAAGGGAAACAGGCAGAACCCTAGGGGCTGTGATAGGAAAGAAGGGCAACATGAGGAGGGGCTGAACTGAGGGCTAGGGTGACAGCTTACTCATTAGTGCTCTGTGGTTCCCTCGAGGGGCCTGCATCTGGGAAGAATACTCACTGAAATTTTCTGACCCAAAGCTTAACTAGGGTATTTCAAATTTATAGGAAAATTTGAAAAGCAAAACACCATAAAGACCCAAAGGCGTAGAGATAGAACAGTGGGATATTGCCTTGGAAGGTTAGCACAAGAGTTAAAGTATCAGCGGTTAAGTTCTGTCCAGAGCCAAGCAGTTGTGTGCTCTTCAGTCAGCCATCCTTCTCCTTTGAACCTTAGTTTCTCATTGTAAAATGAAGAACTGTGACGAAGCCTTAGTACCTTAAAAAGAAGACTCACAAAATGACTTTATAGTAATGTGAAAAGAGTACCAACAGAAACAATACAGCCAGCCACAACTCTATTATCTCTCCAAATTACTTATATTTTGATTTAAAACTTATGTGAATCTAAGGGGTTATCACTGGGTAGTGGCAATATGACTTATTTTAATTTGTGTGTGTGTTTACTTGTATTTTCTAAATATTCTAATATGCATATTATTTTTCAAATCAGCAACTATTCAATGCTGCTAAATTATTATTTTTTTAATCTATGAAACTGTAAATTTAATAGACTGGTGGGGGAATACTCCCTACCTAGAAAACAACTTCCTGTGTGTCTTACTACTTAGAAAGCAGGCAATGTGCAGCCCTGCTTGGCTTGTGGATCATTACCTGCAAGTAATGTAGTGTGGAACATGCTAATAAAGATAATGTATGACATCCACTGGCTCCAGCCCCCACCTGCATGTGCACAGGTGCCTGGTGTGGTGTCATTGTCTTGGTCTTTCATTTGGGGGAAAACAAATGCATTTGTCTTTTGGCTCATTTGAGTCAAAGGGTTTTAGTGCACCATATTTTATTTTTTCATTATTTTACATATATTTATAATCACTAAGCATTGCTCTAAGGCAATGCAGTGTTGCATAGAAACTATTCTACCAAAACAGATGCAAATAGATGCAAATGTTTCTTAGAAATCCTTCCAAAATCCTTCCTTTTGTAAGATAGCTTCTTACAAAAGCCTTGTTATAAAAAAGATAGCTATTTACTTCTCAAAAGTAATAACAATTCCTATTCTTTATAGAAAAGAAAAGAAGACCTAGATAAGTTTTCATGTTCCAGAATGTGGAAATGCCGTGTCATTCAGAAATTGAGGAAATTTTAGGAATGCATTGGTTTCATTCATTTATTTACTTCATTCACAAATATCTGAACTACCAAACCAACTTAGCAAATATCTTTTACGTTGATTTACTTAAGTAAGCCAGAGGAGTGATCTTGACTATCATTTTTATCATTAATTTGATTACATTCTCTGTTTTATAGCTTTGTTTACCCGAAAGAGTCTTTGAAAATCTGTCAGTATTTTGGCTCCTGGACTCATATGGTCCCCATAGGAAGCACTGTAATAGTTAAGGTCTCACAGAGGTATCAGTTCCAATTCTGCCACTTAGAAGTGTTAGTTAAAATTGTATTGTTCAAACTTCATCTATCAAGCGGGAGTAATATCTATCTTATTGGATTATTTTGAGGAGTAACTGGATATAAATTGCTTACGAGAATGCCTGGCATAATAAGATGTCAATGACATTTACCTTTTATTTGTGTTGTCTCTCATGAACAGGCTTGCACTCTATCAGTGAAAAACATGAAACAAAATAAACTTCTCTAAAACAAGACACAGCAGAAAAAAAAGATCTTCCTTCTATCTATTTAATTTCCAGGGTTTATTCAATAATTTCCAAGGCTATAGTTTTTTATAATTCATACTATTCTTCCACCTTTCCTATTTATGTAAGTTGTGGTTCATTGAATGAAAAAGAATTACCTAAAACTTTTCTTCCTGTCTCATGAATGAAGTGTCCTCTGTCCATTTCAACTCCCAGTAATCTCTTTCTGCTACAAACTCAAAAGTGTTTCTTCATTTCAGTCTCATTCATTCATTCATGAAACACTTGGGAGCCAGCTCTGTGCCCTGTCCCACTAGCTAAGGATACTGTATCAACCATTCTGAAAATGTCACTGTCCTCAAAGAGCTTGTCTTGGGGACCATGGTCTGTATGTTTTTTGAAATTTTTATGTATCTTTTATTGTTGGTTAGATTGTTATCCTTCTGAGGTAGAATCCGCTTCCCTGTACCTGACTTGGTTATTTGTGCATCCCTTATAGGTGCTCAAAAAGTACTTGATGAATAATAATTATAGAAACCATAGCCATTCTTTATTGACCTTTTGGTGTACTAAGCCCTATGCTTTAGATACAAAGTTTCACTTAATTCTCACAGTTCTATAAGGTTGGTGCTATTCTTCTCATTTCATAGTTCAAGAAAGCAGGGACAGCAAGGTTAAGTAACTTCCCAGGGTCTCAGAGCTGGTAAGTGAGGGAATCTGGATTTAAATTCAGGTTAATCTCATCCTACAGCCCATTTTCTTAACTGTTTTGCTATACTAGATGAATAGATGTATGGCTGCCCGCATAATTAGGTGAACAAATTTAATGTATAGGAAGTTTATGTTATGTATATATCCCCTGGATTTCCTCTAATTCTCTCTTTGCTGGTTTCTCCTCACTTTCCTGAGTTCTAAACATTAAAGTTTCCCAGGACTCTCTTCATGAACTTTTCTTTCTGTTTATACTCACTCCCTTAGTGATCTTATCTTGTTTTGTGATTTTAAATAGCATCTATGTAGAAGTGATGCCCATGTTTACATCTGATTTCAGCCTAGATTAATATTTTACTGATTGCTTTATATCTCCACTCGATGTTGAAAATGAATGCAAAATTTAACGTGTCCCAAAATGAGCTCCAGTTATTCCCCATCAATTTGCCCTCCCCAAACCTGCATCTTCTTTAGTCTTTCCCATCAATTAAAGGCAATTATTCCAGTTGCTTATGCTAAAACCTCTGGAGTCATTCTTAATTTCTGTTTCTCTCATTGCAATTTCAATTCATTAGTAAATCCTGTTGACTCCCTTCCAAATACATTTAGACTCTATCTGGTCACATCTTCCCATTTTTATTCTCATCATCTTGTTTAAGACACCATCAACTTTCACCTCTATTATTGCTTAGTCTCTTAACTCTTCTTTCTGTTTCTGCCCAGTCTCTTTCGCAAACCACTGCTAATGTGTTCCTGTTAAATTGTAAATCAGATCATGTCATTCCTCTTCCTAGACCTTTTCAGCTACTTCCCAGTTCACTCAGTGTAAAAGCAAAGCTTGGAAGCTCTACCTAGTGAGCTATGCCCTTACCTCCCTGATCCTGTCTCCTCCTGATTCTCCCCATTCTTGGCCTCCGTGCTGGCCTCCGTGGTGACCTGCCAACACAGCAGACAAGCTTCTCCATCTGGGTCTTTGCAATTACTCTGAATGGCTCATTCCCTCACCCATTTAGTTTTTTACTCACATTTTACCGAATCAGTACGGTCTTTGCTGGCTACTCTGTTTAAATTGTATATAATTCCCATTCCCCATCCCCCTTCTCCGCTTATATAGTCTCCACAGCAATCTTCACTATCTAAAACACTATCTAATTTATGAACAGTAGATGGCAAGTGATATAAAAGCAGGGATTTTTGCCTGTTGCATTGGTTGTCCCAGTCACTATTGCCTGGAACATTCTATGCACTCATTCAGTGTTTGTTGAATGAATGACTAAATTGTGTATTTACTTTGTGTCAGGAATTGTGTTGCACAGTCTACATTCATTATTTAATTGTAAAATATTCACCGTGATCCTTTGAGTTAAGTAATCTTACTGAACATCCTTTATAGATGAGAAACCTGAGCTTCAGAGATTAAGTATTTTGCTCAAGGTCACACAGTTAAGTATGACATAGGTCTGCATAACCTCACGAACTCCTGCTCCAAACAATTACATTCTGCTGGCTTTTGTGTGCCAGCCCAGATTTTCCACCCCAGCCCTTCTTAGAAACACAGGCAATTTTAGCCTTCTTGGGCTTTTCCTCCCTGTGGGCGATGACATGGCATTTCCCAGCATCCTGTGAAGGATTAACAAGCATTCTTTGGGAGAAGGGGTAGAATCAATGCTAGCATTTATTTTTCTCTCACTGAACATTAAAGGAAGTAGATAAAGGAAGGTTTAGGATAAAAATTCATTTTAGATGAAATTTCTATGAAAACTACTAAACACTTTGTTCTAGTTCTGCCAAGGCAATAACCTGTCATGTCTGAGAATGCCAGTCTATTTCACAGGGCACCTCTACTTGGATCATCAAAAGGAAGCTCCTGTGGTTAATTTGGGAAAAGCCTGACGTAGTTGTTTCATCTCTATTTCTGGTTTTCCATCTAGTTTTTATGCTCCTGGATGTTTTTTATTACCAGCTAGTGATACACTAGTGATTATTAACAAAGGTAAATGAAACAAGATTCCAAGCTGCCAGAATAAACAAATCCATAATTACATGAAGTCCATTCCTAGAGATCCTCTTTGTGAATCTTCACATTAGGCCATAGTTGACACTGATCTTCATGCTTGTTTTTCTCCACTGCAGGTAACTCTCAACAAGTTGATGGGATTATATACAAATAATGCTTTGGCTCTCTCAGAGTTGGCAGATCTCAGCAATAACCACCTCTTAGGTTCTGGGATTGTTTAAATAAGACCAGCGGGGAAGAGCTGTTTTAAAAAGAATTTCTGACTGTTTACAGTTCCTGAAGGACTTTTTTTTCCCTGCTTTGTTTTGATTTTTAGCAAAATGCAGTTTAGTTTCCCTGAAACCTTAACAATCTGGAACAGTTCATTGTTGAACAAAAATGTTCAGTTAAAAGGCACTATAAGGACTTGTATTGCTGGGTGGGCCTGGCAGTGGAGAAGAGAATGAAACCGAGCAGTGCTTCATGTAATGCTGAATTGCTGCTGCTGCTGCATTTTTTTTTTCTGGAGTCTAACTCATGCACATATTTTATAAAAAGTTAGGTGTATTCACGTCTGCAGCAAGAATACGTCTCCATACTCAATTCTCAGAAACTTTGTTCCCTGAAGAACAAGCTGAAAATAGAGAAAAAACAAAATGTAACCATGTAAAAAATCTTAGGTACCCACACTCTAGAAGTCATTCTATATTTCTGAAGGGAGGTAAGAGTGTTTGTCACTTAGCACATAAGATGTCCTTTTTTGGGGCTGTTCCTTGGATATTTTAATTTAATTAGTCCAGAGGAAACAGCACATCTGTATTTTATTTTAATGCTCTCCCTGTGATTCTAACATGCAGCCAGGATTAAGAACCTCTGCTTTAAGCCATCTCTGGGCTTGGTGTGAAGAGAATAATTACCTCTTGCAGACTTAATGCACCTTGGCCAGAGAAAATCTGACCCATTCAGAGCCAAGAAAACATTTCCAAGACAGGGGCTTTAAATCAGTGACTCCATGCTGAATACCTAAATTGGCATTTCAAAGTGCAGTGATAACAGGTAATGCCCACTGATGAAATGAAAAGCTAGGAATGCCAAAGCAGTTTAATTAATTAATATATTTCCCCAATAATCTACTGCAACTGTCCCAGTCCGATTTTATTCTCCTTTGGTGCGCTTCTCTCCCATTTTCCCCTATCATTTGTATCCATGCTCTCTCTACCTCTTTCTTTTCTACATTACCTTTCTTCTTTGATTTATATTTCTCTACTTTTTTCTTTCCCTTTTCTTATTTCTCCCTTTGGCCAGAGTAAGAGATAAGGTTTATTTCGTGCTGTTTGCAATGTTTATTGCGGAATTGTATGTCTCTAATGATTTATTTTAAAAGCAAATTAGCTGGACAGCTTTTATTTCTCTTAATTTAAAAACCTCTCAGGTTATTATTCTTTTATTTGTATATTGCCCTGAAAAGTTTATAACCCCCAACTCTGCTCTTTCCCTCTGGTGGTTTCTGGAATTTAATAGAAACAGATTCCCTGCCTAAGCTGTTACAACATAAGTTAAATTGGAATCACCTGAGCCAGTTAATGCTCCTTTCCAATTCTCTGTATTGTAGATTTGTAAGTGTTGACTTTAATGTTTCTGAAACCAAGCAGAGAAGTATACTGATTCTGTCTGTATTTGGAAATACAGGGATTAAGTGAATCACAAAACATTTTGCTTCTTTGTAAATATCTTGTTTGGATGGCAAGGATGTGCTTGTTCTGCTGTACTTTAATTGTATTCGTTAAAAGGGGAAGAGAAAGGGGTTTTGTCTTCAACAAATGGCACAAGGACTCAAATACAGAAACATGGAGTTCTTCTTAGGTTCTTTAGTTCACTTTCACAAACTTAACTTACATTTCCTATCAGAAAGTTCAATTTATGAAGTTAAACTTCACATTACGACGTCTATACTGTCTTCATTTGAGTTTTATCTTTTGTCACTTTATTGTCTGTGTAACACACTTGTTTTGTTGTGTCATAGGTTTATGTTTACTGAGTCTTCTAACTCATAATTTCTTCCTCAACACCTTCCTCCCCTCCCTCACAATCGTGTCATCATCACCACCACCACCATCACCATCACTGTGATCACCCAAAGGCACTATGAAAATGTAATTGAGGTCTGAATCCCTGTGCAAATGCCTGACCTGCTAGGGTTGTCTCTGAAACCTCCATTTTAATGACTTCAACTAGTAGATTAATCTGATTTTCCAAACATTTTTCCTTGACCAATTTGCTGCCATACGTCTTGGATTTGGGTTCGTAGTCCCAAGAGGAAGCAGGAGAAGAAGAAGACAAAAGGACAGGGGTAGAATAAAGGGCATGGAGGAACATTTGATTTAAATAAACACAAGAATCATCTA
Source organism: Rhinopithecus bieti (assembly GCF_001698545.2). Classification (NCBI taxonomy): domain Eukaryota; kingdom Metazoa; phylum Chordata; class Mammalia; order Primates; family Cercopithecidae; genus Rhinopithecus; species Rhinopithecus bieti. The sequence goes on from NW_016803902.1 coordinate 2,912,884, forward strand.
CTGTACTAGCGTCCAGTTTTCAATCCTCGTCAGTCCTCTCTCCATTCATCTATTTCTCTAACGGAAAAGAAACGGAAAAACCATTAACCATTTTTATTTTGATGGCAGGTGCATTATACCTGAAACCAAGATTGAAGATCTTAAAATTTTTCCATCCTCAGCAAGACCTCTAGAGTGACCTGCTGAACGGGAGACTTCCAGTACAGAAGTAAATGAAGTGTTTGGAAGCTCATCACGATATATTAGATGATAGATCCGCACAAGTTTGGGAAAGTGACAGCCTGGAGTATTGGATGTTAGCTTGTGAACTGAACTTAAAAATTATGTTAGATATTTCTTTAGGGGTCAGCAGAAAAGACTTGGTGAAACAGGTATCTTGTATAAGAAAATTGTTACTGCCCTTCCTTGCATATCGGATTTAGGAACTGTAGATGGCCAGGAAGGGTCCCTGATTCTTCCTGGTTCAGGTTGAAGCCTTATCACATTGAGAAGATATGATGTATCTCTCTTTATGGGTAGTCTGCACTTTTTGAAAGCTATTTGACCTTTTAGTCGTACAGACAACTGTTATACATCAAATGTCTTGACTGAGGTGCCTTCCTTGGGCAGCCTTTTTGATATTCAGCTAATGCCCTTAAGCCAGAAACTTGGGTAACTGGAGTCCTCTATTTGGTTTTCAGTTACATATTGGAGGCCAGTTAACTTATTTGATTAGGGCCCAGTGACAGTGAGAACTAACTAGGCCATGGCCTCATATAATTCAATTTCAGAGATGTTTTATTTTCATCTTTGATTCATTTTCTTATGTTATTTTCTTCTAGTATGTTATTTTTTTGTTTTACTTATTTAACCTTGTGGGGGAGGGAGATATTTAAAGTTGGCAATGCTTTTGCAAAAAAGATGTTCTAAAACTTATTTGTTATTTTTCTGTTGTTTAGATTACAGTAGTAATGTGTTCATTTAGAGAATAAAGACAAAAATCACCAATAATTTGAATCCCTCCATCGTAGCTATAATTACTATTGATATTTGGCATATTTCCTTCCAGGGTTTTACTATGTATGTATTCTATTATAATTCTTAATTTTAAAAAAGGTTTTATTTCTTGTTTAGGAACAGGGTTCTGCTGTGTTACCTAGGCTGGATTCTAACTCCTGGGCTCAGGCAATTCTCCAGCCCCAGCCTCCCAAGTAGCTGGGACTGTGCCATTGTGCACGGCTTTTCTTAATTTTTACATTACCATCTATATTTGAATGAAATGGGTATTATACTTTCAATATAATATTTCTTAACATTCTATCATTAGCATACTTCTCAGCTATTTCATATTCTTTTAGAAAATTGCTTATAATGACTAGGTAACATTGCACTGTATGGATAGACCATTCTGTGCACTTCCCTACTGTTAGATATTTAGATCATTTTCAATTTCCATTCTTATAAATAATGCTTCAGTGAACATCCTTGTATATAAATCTTGTTTAAATCCCTGACTCTTCCCTTTGAGTAATTCTTATGTTAATGTTCAGAATTCTTTTCAGGTATAATGCCATTTCTATGAGACTTGCTAATTCTGTAATTTATTCTTTGGATTTGTTGACAGATGCAAGGTAGCAGCATTGTGTGGTGTAAGAAATTGTATCAGAGTTTAGAAGACAGATTGAGAACACATTCTGATACTTCTTAGTTGTGTGATATTAAGGAAGGTGGTTCAGCACTCTGCCTGTTTTCCCTTCCTCATTTGCAAAAGGAAGAATATGAAACTTGTCTGTCTTTCTTTTTCTGGTGATGAGGCAGTGAAAATAGCAGCCCTTTGTAAACTTTAAAACACTTTACTCTTTTAAGATTTTTCTTAATATTTCTTAGTATAGCAGATTTTTTTTTCAAGTAGGGCATATTACTTTTTGTTTTAATTTATTATAAATGATTTTAAACAGATGGTAAGATACAAAAAATAAACTTGGGCCAGGCGTGGTGGCTCAAACGCCTGTAATCCCAGCACTTTGGGAGGGCAAGGAGGGCAGATCACCTGAGGTCAGGAGTTTGAGATCACCCTGAACAACATGAAGAAACCCCCATCTCTACTAAAAATACAAAAGTTAGCTGAGCATTGTGGTGCATGCCTGTAGTTCCAGCTACTTGGGAGGCTGAAGTGGGAGAATCACTTGAACCTGGGAGGCGGAGGTTGCAGTGAGCCGAGATTGTGCTACTGCACCCCAGCCTGGGCGACAGATTGAGACTCCATATCAAAAATAATAATGATATATAATAAATAAAATTGAAATTTGGTGTGACTACCATCTATTTTAAGACATACCTCTTTATGTGTTATTAATCTAGTTGAGGCATTGTACTTCGGCTCAAATGCATTGTCCCTACTCTCCCCAGGAAATCACTCTCAATGTCTTTGTCATTCTCAGCATGTCTTTATAGCTTCACTGGCTTTGAAGTTGTATCCTTTATTTCTTTATTGTGGGTTGCTACCCTTCGAGTTTTAACGTTCAGACTTAACAAAATCTAAACATATTTTTATCTTCTTTCCAGACTTTATGTAGAATTTTTGTTGTTTCTTTGAGATGGAGTCTCGCTCTGTTGCCCAGGCTGGAGTGCAGTGGCACGTCTTGGCTCACTGCAATTTCCACCTCCCAGGTTCAAGTGATTCTCCTGCCTCAGCCTCCTGGGTAGCTGGATTTACAGGCGCCTGGCACCATGCTTGGCTAATCTTTTGTATTTTTAGTAGAGACAGGGTTTCACCATGTTGGCCAGGCTGGTCTCAAACTCCTGACCTTGTGATTCGCCCGCGTCGGCCTCCTAAAGTGTTGGGATACAGGCATGAGCCACTGTACCCAGCCGACATAGACTGTTTTAAGTACAAACATTTCTTTGTCTTTCTTGTGACTTTTTCCAGATTTTTAGTTCTAATTTGTTTTGTTACTACCCAAGTCAGTTGTTATTTATATTATTATACTGTATAGTCATGTTGATGTGATTTATCCACGTAGCCTTTGCTCCTCATTCTTTCCTAATCTCAGTCTTTCTTCCTTGTCTTACTTTCCTTTGATATAACTGTTGCATCTGTGAGAAGTTTCTTTAGTGAGAACTATTAGTGGTAAACACATTTGTTTTTTGTTTATTTGAAAATGACTATTTCACTTTTATTTTTAAATAATAATTTACCTTAGTATTTAATTCCAGATTACAGGTATATTCCCATGGTCTTTTGGCTCTCTTGGCATGAAGTCTGCTAATGTGGACATTGATATTTCTTTGTAGATGATGCTTTTTACCCTGATTACCTGGATAATCATCTCTTTTGCTTTGGTGATCTGCTGCTTTATAATGATTTATCCAGGTGTGGGTTACTTTATATCAATTCTGCCTGGTAATAATTTCTTGAATTTGAGGATTGGTGATTGTTGTAAAATCTGGAAATTTTTCAGCTATTCTCCAAGTATTTTTTAAAATTTAACTTCTATTTTAAGTTTAGGGGTACATGTGCAAGTTTGATATATAGTACTCAATAGTTATTTTTTCTGATCCTTTCCCTCTTCCCACCCTCCACCTCCAAGTGGGCTCTAGTGTCTGTTGTTACCCTTTGTGTGTTCATTTGTTCTCATCATTTAGCTCTCACTTATAAATGAAAACATGTGGTATTTGATTTTCTGTTTCTGCATTAGTTTGCTAAGGATAATGGCCTCCAGTTCCATCCATGTCTTTGTCAAGGACATGATCTCATTCTTTTTTATGGCTGCATAGTATTCCATAGTGTATATGTACCATATTTTTTTTTACCCAGTCTATCATCAATGGGCATTTAGGTTGATTCCACGTCTTTTGCTGTTGAAAATAGTGCTGCAATGAGTATACACATGCATGTGTCTTTAATATAGAACGATTTATATTCCTTTGGGTATATACCCAGTAATAGAATTGTTGGGTCGAATGGTATTTCTGTTTTTTATCTTTGAGGAATCACCATACTGTCTTCCACAATGGTTAAACTAATTTAACTTCTCCTAACCTTGTATAACCGTTCCTTTTTCTCCACAACCTGGCCAGCATCTCTTGTTTTTTTGACTTTTTAATGATAGCCATTTTGACTGACATGAGATGGTATCTCATAGTGGTTTTGATTTGCATTTCTTTAATGATCTGTGATGCTGGGCTCTTTAGTTTTATTAGATCCAATTTGTCAATTTTTGCTTTTATTGCAGTTGCTTTTGATGTCTTCATTATGAAACCTTTGCCCATTCCTATGTCCAGAATGGTGTTGCCTACGTTGCCTTGCAGGGTTTTTATAGATTTGGGTTTTACATATAAGTCTTTAATCTTGAGTTAATTTTTATATATGGCATAAGGAGGGAATCTAGTTTCATTCTTCTGCCCATGGCTTCCCAGTTATCCTAGCACCATTTATTAAAGTGGAAATCCTTCCTCCGTTGCTTGTTTTTGTCAGGTTTGTCAAAGATCAGATAGTTACAGGTGTGTGGCCTTATTTCTGGGTTCTCTATTCTGTTCCATTGGTCTGTGTGTCTGTTCAGGACCTGAACTCAGCACTGGATCAAATGAACCACAGAACTCTCCACCCAAAAATAACAGAATATACATTCACATGGTACGTACTATAAAACTGATCACATCATTGGAAGTAAAACACTCCTCTGCAAATGTGAAAGACCTGAAATCCTAACCAACAATCTGTTGGACTACAGTGCAATCAAATTAGAAATCAATACTAAGAAAGTCATTCAAAACCATACAACTCCATGGAACTTTAGTAATGTGCTCCTGAATAACTTTTGGGTAAATAATGAAAATAAGGCAAAAGTTAAAAAGTTCTTTGAAACTAATAAGAATAAAGATACAACATACTAGAATCTCTGGGACACAGTTAGACCAGTGCTAAGAGGGAAATTTATACGACTAAATGCCCACATCAAAAAGCTAGAAAGATCTCAAGTTAACAACCTCACAGCACAACTAACAGAACCAGAGAACCAAGGGCAAACAAAATCCCAAAGCTAGCAGAAGACAAGAAATAACCAAGATCAGAGCTGAAGTGAAGGAGATTGAGACACAAAAAAATTTAAAAGATCAGTGAATCCAGAAACTGATTCTTTGAAAAAACTCAGTAAAATAGACTGCTAGCTAGACTAATAAAGAAGAAAAAAGATTCAAATAAACACAATCAGAAGTAACAAGGGTGATAATAACACTGACCTCACAGAAATACAAACAACCATTAGAGAATGTTATGAACACCTCTATGTATATAAACTGGAAAATCTAGAAGAACTGGATACATTTCTGGACACATACACCCTCCCAAGACTGAACCAGGAAGAAATTGAATCCCTAAATAGACTAACAATGAGCTCTGAAATTGAGTCAGTAATAAATAGCCTACCAACCAGAAACAAGCCCAGGATCAGATGGATTCACAGCTAAATTCTGTCAGATGTACAAAGAAGAGCTGGTACTATTCCCACTGAAACTATTCCAAACATTGAGGAGGAAGGACTCTTCTCTAACATGCTATGAGGCCAGCATCATCCCAATACCAAAACCTGGTAGGGACACAACAACAAAAAAATAAAACTTCAGGTCAATATCCTTGATGAATACTGATGCAAAAATCCTAAAAAAAAAAAAATAATACTGGCAAATGAATCCAGCAGCACATCAGAAAGCTTATGCAGCACGATGAAGTAGCCTTTATCCCTGGAATGCAAGCTTGGTTCAACATATGTAAATCAATAAATGTGATTCATCACGTAAACAGAACCAAAAACAAAAACCACACAATTATCTCAATAGATGCAGAAAAACTTTCAATAAAATTCAACACCCCTCATGTTAAAAAGCCTCTGTAAACTAAGTATTGAAGGAACATACTTCAAAATAATAAGAGCCGTCTGTGACAAACCCACAGCCAACAACATACTGAATGGGCAAAAGCTGGAAGCATTTCCCTTGAAAATTGACACAAGACAAAGGATGCTGTCTCTCACCACTCCTATTCAACATAGTATTGAAAGTCTTGGCCAGAGTAACCAGGCAAGAGAAAGATATAAAAGGGCATTCAAATAGGAAGGGAGGAAGTCAAACTATCCTTGTTTGCAGACTACATGATCTTATAAGTAGAAAACCCTGTAGTCTCAGTCCAAAAGCTTCTTAAGCTGATAAACAACTTCAGCAAAGTCTCAAGATACAAAATAAATGTGCAAAGAAAAAAAAAATTAACGTTACTATGCACCAACAACAGCCAAGCTGACAGCCAAATCAGGAATGCAGTCTTGTTCACAGTTGCCACACAAAAAATAAAATACCTACGAGTATAGCTAACCAGGGAGGTGAAAGATCTCTATGAGGAAACTACAAAACACTGCCCAAGTAAATCAAAGTTGACATAAACAAATGGAAAAACATCTCATGCTCATAAATAGGAAGAATTAATATCATTAAAATGATCTTACTGCCCAAAGCAGTTTATAGATTCAGTGCTACTCCTATCAAACTACCAATGACATTCTTCACAGAGCTAGAGAAAACTATTTTAAAATTTATATGGAACCAAAATAAGAGCCAAATAGCCAAGGCAATCTTAAGCAAAAATGGACAAAGCTGGAGGCATCACACTGACTGCAAACTATATTACAGTGCTACAGTAACCAAAACAGCATGATATTTTTCAAGTATTATCTCTTTCCCATATTCCCTGTTTTCTCTTCCTTGGAACTCCAATTAGACTTCTGCATTCTGCCTTTCAAGTCTCTCAATCCTGATTTCCACACTTTCCATTTTCCTATGGTGCACTCTTGGTAATTTATTTAGATTTATCTTCCAGTTAATGAATTCTTCCTTTACTCACTGAATTCATATTTTCAGTGATCTCTCTTTCTGTCTCTGTCACACACACACACACACACACACACACTTCTAGAAATTCTGTTAGTTTAAAATTTTGTTTTCTGATTCCCTTTGAAAGGGTCTTTTCCTTTGTTGTATTTTAGTCCATCTTAAATTTTAAAACACGAAAACATTTATTTTATGACATGTATTAGATAATACTATTATCTAATGTTAGTCTTATTTCATTGTTTGCTCATATTCTACTTACTTTATAGTGTCTTATTTTCTTATTCATCTAGTAGTAATTTTGGATTGTGAACTTATTTTCAGCAACAATTATTATAGGGATCCTGTGAAGCCTGGATTAAGGATGTGCCTGCAAGGACCAGTACTGTTCAATAGAAATTTCCACGGTAATGAAAATGTTTTATATCTTCAGGGTTCATTAATAGTAGCCACTAGCCACATGTGATTATTGAGCTCTTGAAATGTGGCTAGTGTGAGAAGCTGATTTTGTAACTTAATTTAATTTTAATTAATTCAAAATGTGAATTTACCCACCTTGCTGGATAGTGCAGGTCTAGAGAGCTTTGCTTTGGCTTCTTCTAAGTGCATTTGGGAACTGCTCACCTTGGACCACTCTATGTTAATTTTTTGGAAATGGCTATCTCACACTACACAATTAAATAAATTTGACCTTGAAACTATCAGTATAGGCCTGCGCTTATACAATTCTAGGGGATGTTTTTATATATGCAAGGAAGACATATTCCTCATTATCCATCTCCCTTTTCTGGGCAGATAAATTTTTAGTCCACATGTTCCCCAATGTATGCATAGTTTTTTATATGCATACATTGCATATGCATAGAGCCCCAGCTTTATTTAAGGATTTAATTTTCCATTTTGAGAAAATCTAAATTATCCTCTGCTCTCCCAAACAGTCACTGAAACCTGGTTATAGAGATCGGTAAACAGCTCCAAACAATTATTTGGGAAGCAACCACTTATATCTCCTTTTTCAGTCCCTCCCTCCTTTTTTTGACCCCTGCAAACTTCCCTTAAATTCTTATGAGCTCAGATAATCATCTGAAGAAGGGTTTGCTATATTTTATCCAACATTACTGTTTTGTAATAGGCAGTTTTCAGGACATGTATTCTGCCTTATTGCTGGAAATGGAAGTGTCCCCAGTTCTTTTTGACTGATTAATTTCTTTATTGTGGACAGGTATTGGTAGACTTTCTTGCTGGGCATAAAGAGAGGTGTTTGTTGGTTGTTAAATAACAGAACAGGAATGTAAAAGTGTTCCTTTCATGGGCAGTTAAATTCAGGAAAAAAATAGTTGAAACATGATACTTTGTATTGGCAACTGAATGCTGTTTATGTGTTTATAGTTAGGGTTTAACATACCTGGTTTATAAGTGAACTGCAAGCATCCATTCTCCCAGCTGCATTAGGGCATACAGGATTATTGATATGTGAGCCAGGAGTCCATGTTGTGAAGGTCAAATTGCCTTATTGCAACTGTACAAAAGGCCTGGAAGATAATAATGAGATTCAATCAGTGAGGCAATAGATCGTAAATGCTTTTGTTGTTTTATGTGTTTTTGGTTGTATTTGGAAAGTTAATCTTGGTTTGATGAGTCTATTGGTTTTAACTAGTCAATATGTTTTCTATGACTCTCCATTTAAAAATGCATATGTAAATTAGATGCTAATACAAGTAAAACAACTATATGATACAGAAAAAGAAAGCCGGGGTAACTTATACTAGAAAGAGAAGTATAGAACTATATTTGGACTGAGGTAAACAGGGAGGGGTTAGCACTTCTGGGTCATTTTCTGATATTTGCTTGGCTAAGTTTTTCTTACCAACTCAAATGCCACGGCCAATAGAAATCTTTCCCGACCGTCCTGGTCTCTTACTACTCTCTCTGTGCTGTGGCCCTGTTTTGTTTTCTCCATTTCATTTATCATGATCCAAACACACTGAGATATAATTTTGGAGAGAGTGGGGAGGGATAGATTAGCTCAACTCAAAGTGTGGCCTGTGGACCAATGCTGGCCTGCAAATGTGTGTTACTAGTTTATGACAAGAAAAAGACCTTGCTCTAGACTGTAAATCAACTATGTCACTAAACATGCTGTTTATTTCAGATGATTTTTTTGTCCATTTGTCTGTTTGCATTGTGTTCTTTGTAGCAAGACTTTCTCTTTGAAGGAAGTAGTGAGTGCTGACTTACATTCTGATGTGAACTCCTTATCCTGTGGACTGTAAAAAAAGTACTCAGACTAACCACTTTGAGTAACCACTGGGTTAGAGGATGAAGAAGGATCAAAAGATCAAGGGGTGATAAGGGGTTGAAGTGACACTAGTGGGAGATAAATGAAAGGTCAGAGGTGAGTTTGAAAGAGCTATGTTTAAGGGAAAGGGGAAGAGTTCGAGATAAGAATGACTCCAGGAATTTTTCTTTTCTTTTCTTTTCTTTTCTTTTCTTTTCTTTTCTTTTCTTTTCTTTTTTTCTCCGAGACAGAGTCTTGCTCTGTTGTCTCCCAGGCTGGGGTGCAGTGGCGCAATCTCAGCACACTGCAAACTCTGCCTCCTGGATTCAAGCGATTCTCCTGCCTCAGCCCCCCAAGTAGCTGGGATTACAAGCATGCATCACTACACCTGGCTAATTTTTGTATTTTTAGTAGAGACGGAGTTTCATCATGTTGGCCAGGGTGGTCTCAAACTCCTGACCTCAGGTGATCCACCTGCCTTGACCTTCCAAAGTGCTGGGATTACAGGCATGAGCCACCACACCGGCCAGGAATTTTTCTTTTTCAATTTTATGTTTATTCTGCCATAGAAAAGTTTTATATGAGACCCCTAAAGAAAAAGTTACCACTGCTCACTGATTTTCTGGATGGAGCAAAATTCAGTATTCTGGGAAGAGGCGTAACAAGGTTTCTGTTAAACGTCTCCAATATTATTATTGCCAACTGGTACAGTTTTCATTGTGTAAAACAAAAAGATGCAATAATATGGCAGGTTTGCCTGTATTGAGTCCCCATTTAGGAACTAACAGAGAGAAAAATTCTTATCTAAAATGCACAAAATTGGAGGGTAGGAATTCCCAAAGGCAGTTTGAGGTCATTTTGGAGCTGATATGGATCTCTAATGCCCTTATCCTGTTAACCCACACCTTTCTTTGACTTTTGGTGTTACAAAGTCCTCTTTTTGAAGGAGCTCAATTTTGTTGCAATTAATGCAATAAATCTTAATAGCTTTGTAGAAATTGTATAATTTAATTTTTTTTACTGATACGAAAGTAACATGATTATTTCGAACATGGTAGAAAATACAGATAAAATATAATATCCTCCTAATCTCACCAGCCTAAAATTATCACTAATATTGGTATTTTTTCCCAGTTTTTTTTTCTTGTGCCCCCATATAATTTTTTTTTTTTTTTTACAGGTTGAAATTACACACACACACTATATATGTGTGTGTGTGTGTATAAATTTAATATTAGGCATCGTGTCAAAAAAACTGTTTCATTAGAATTATTTGTAAACAACAATTGAATGGTTGAACAATATCCTATCACAAAGAGAATAAATTATATAAATATTCTACTTCTTTGAACATTTACTTTGCTTTACATTTTTTCCTATTATATGTATGAGTTGATAAACGTCTTTTTACTCATCTTTGTATACATTTTGAGGAAATTGTTGTATTAATTAAGTAGATGTATGCAAATGTAATATTGTGCATCAAAGCCTTGTATCTCTCTAATATTTATACCTGTGCCTATATTCCTGCCTCTGTCATCTTGTGCTCTTTAAGTCACGGATTTGTTCATAGTGCTGGCTTGGACCCTTCCTGATATGAGCACAAAGAAGGAGCTGGTTTACTCTTAATAGAGATTTTTTTATGTCTGCTTGGACTCTGGATTTTTCTCTATCAGTATCATTAGCTGGTCTTTGACTTCTTTGGCCCTCGTAACCAATCTTAGATTAAAAAGACCAGAATGAGCAGTTCGCCCAATTTCTGTAGAAATTCAACTGTACTGTATTTTCATGGCAAACATTTAAACCACTTATTACTCATATTATCTTGGATCGTTAGAAAAAAATAACTGTTCGCTGACCTAATATAATTTATAAAGCTATTACACATCCTCTTTGTAGCATGAATCGTAATAGACCTTGAAATTCTGAAAGGATGCCATTGTACGAGGAATAATTAAGGGAGAGTGGAGGAAGAAATGACATTGTCAAGGTCAGTAATCAGTGTCCTTGCTTTACAAGCAATGTCACCTGTTGTGGCTTTCCAGCTTTCCTTTGTCAACTTTCTCCTATTTTATAAATATCTTGAATATATTATTTATGAAATGGACTCTTTCTTACATCTATAAGCAAGCTACAATATATGATTATGTTGAAAGAATTTAGAGAATGACTCCTTTGATCATAATTTGGACATAGTACAGTGTAGAGTGATGAGAACAGTGGCACTTGACTGAGAAGGCTTGGTGGAAAGTCCAAGCCACACCATCAATCATGTATCACTGCATGACTCTCAGCAAGTCTCTCCACTGCTTTAAAACTAATTTTCCACATCAACAAATTGGGTTAATAATGCCTTAATGCCTTACCTTGCATAGTCGCTTTGAGTTAACACCACATAGTTAAGTGTTAATAAAAAATAGTTAATATAGGCCGGGCACGGTGGCTCAAGCCTGTAATCCCAGCACTTTGGGAGGCCGAGACGGGCGAATCACGAGGTCAGGAGTTCGAGACCATCCTGGCTAACATGGTGAAACCCCGTCTCTGCTAAAAAATACAAAAAAGCTAGCTGGGCGAGGTGGCTGGCGCCTGTAGTCCCAGCTACTCGGGAGGCTGAGGCAGGAGAATGGCGTAAACCCGGGAGGCGGAGCTTGCAGTGAGCTGAGATC
>NW_016803902.1:2925389-3010806 GCF_001698545.2 Rhinopithecus bieti
AAAAAAAAAAAAAAAAAAAGTTAATATAAATATAATATCATGGCATTAATGGATGAACATTCCATGGATATTGAGTTCAATTTTGGGCTACTTTTTTTTTTATAGCAAAAGTCAGAGAGTCAGGTGAAAGGTAACTGAGTTTTATTTCTTACCAGCTGTAGGTTAGGTGGTTAGTATATATTACCTTATCACCTTTCATGATGCTCACAGCCACTCTGGAGAAAATGCGGTTCTGAGAGAATGTGTAAGTTGCTCTGTAAGAACATAGTTCTAGTTGCTTGCAGAAGTGGGATTTGAGCTCAGGTGGGTCTGATTAAAAAATGTAAGGTTTTTGTAGTAGACCATTATTCACAAACTTTTAAAAGGGGAAAATGGACAAGAAAACAAAGACCTTGATTTAATTATGTTTATTCTAATAGTCTTTAAATACGTGCAAACAAAATCAGGTATATAGTGCTAATAATTATGGGTCTTATACACTACAAAGGAAGTTTACTAGGTAACTGTAAACAAAACTACAGTCTAATAAAATTCAAATTAATTACATTGATTTAACATGACCAAGGATGGTGTTTTGCTGAAGTGAAATCATGGTTCTTTGGGGCTGGTGTGTGCACCGCCACATGTGGCATGGTGATTCACGTTTTTCTTCTTGCTGTATTTGAACCATTGCTAAGCCTTCTTTTGAGAAGCATGCTGTAAATACCATTTTGCCTCATTGAGCTTGAACAAATCATTTATGAATCAAGTCTACTTTTTATCTCATTTGCTAACAATACTTTTATAACCTCTTAGCACAATGTATTATAAACGAAAAACAAAAATGGGCATAAAAATTTCATGGCAGTGTTCAGTCATAGAGTTCATCAAAACAATCCAGAATATGCTTAAATGAAAATGTTAAGACTATTATCCAAATATATTGTTGTATGGGATTCATAGATCCTGGAAACATCTATGTATTATTAATGTCCTTTGGAGCCATTTTCAGGGCAGTGGGGCATACTGCTATGCTCATGAGTCAGCAGCCCACAGGGAAGATAAGATTTGAGAGGCAACAGGACAAGGGCTAAGAAAATTGAATATTCACAGGTGTTACAGAGCACAGTATTGCTGTGGAGTAATATCCATTGAAGGAGTCAGTTACGGTGCTAGTCCAAACAGTACATCACCTATGCCAAAAGGGGGGGGGGTCTCAGATGACAGAGAAGCCAGAAGTTGTCTCAGCACCAGGTGCCTGAAATGGAAATCCACTCTGGAGACAGTGCCTTCCTCACTGTAGCTGCCTTCTTGTCATCTCTTGGTGGTGAGAGCCATTCCTTTGCCATACTGACCTGAGGACTTGCAGGTGATGACATTTGGAAACATCTGATAAGAGGTAAATGGGAGGTCAGGGAGCTATTTCCAACATAAATTCCAAGCCATGTGTTCCCGCTCTGTTGGAAACGGACTTTTACAATATTTGGTTTATTACCATGGCAGTAGTTGCATGATACAGAATATGCTTTGTGAGATTTCGTTTCATTTGAAATGCCTATTTTTTTTTTCATTTTTCGTGAATCAACATGTCTTTTTGTAACTGAGGACATAGAATGAATAGCAATTGCAGATGTGTACATTGAAGCATCTTTTGGAATTTGCCGTTAAGTACATTGAGAATCGCTTATGGTGCTATTAATAACTCATAGTGGTGGAAAAGGGGGCATGGCTATAAAATATATTTTAAAACAATTGAAGATGGATGCAAGAAAATTTGCTAGTCCCATTTGGGGAGAAAGAACTGGTGTGGGCAATGAGAGTACTTCTGTTCATTCACTAACTTTAAAAGTATTTATTGTGCACCTACTATGACCAAGCCCAGGCATGTATGTTCATTGCAGGGGATATAACAGTAAAGAGATTGAAAAGCTCTGGCCCTGAACTTGTGAAAGTTATATCCTGGGTGGGAAATAGATATTAAATGATAAAAGAAACAAATAAAATGGGTACAGATTTTAATACTTGCTAGATGTAAAGTCCTTAAGGTTAGAAAGAAAGTGGTGTGTCCTAGGGAGTATGACTTTTGCTTAGAGAGAAAGGGAGACAGAGGAGCGTCATGATGTGCCTCCTATCATGATGTCCATGGAAGGGTCCACATTATAAAAGGTCCATGGGCTATGGTAAGGAATCTTCAATTTTTCTAAGTGTAAGGATTTACTACTAAAGGATTCTAAGCAGAGGTGTAATGTGTGATTTAGATTTTTATGTGATCCAATGACTGGTTATGGGTGAATCTATTGGAGGAGGCCATAGCAAAAGCAGGAATGCCAGGGAGGCTTCTCCAGTGAGACAGGATGGAGATTGGGTGGTTGCTGTGAAGATAAAGGAAAGTGAATGAGTTTGAGTTACATTTATTGAAGTTAAATGCATGATACTCGTTTCTGAATTAAATATAGTAGGGTAAAAGAGAGGGAGGAGTCAGGGATCACTCCAGGGTTTCTGGCTTTAGTAACTGCAGATGATAGAGTCACTTTGAGAAGGGAAAATGCAAGATTTCTATTTGGACCATGTCCTTTTTCAGATATCTGTGAAATACATAAGTGGAGACAAGCAGTGAGAGGTTGGACACGCAAGTCTTAAGTTCAAAGATATCTGTTACTGGAGATATATCCTGGGAGTTATCAGGATATAAATGACATTTGAAACCATAAAAATACTTGAGATTGGCAGAGAGAATGATACGGGCTCAGACCAAATCCTGAGGATGCTTAAAGTTTAGAGTTTGGGTGCAGATGGAGAAGCCAACAAAGAGGATGGATACATTGTGCCCAGGGTGATAGAAGGTGCCTTTAGCAAGAAAGCAGCAGCCTAGGAGGGGATTTTAAGAAGGCATTAATTCTATCAAATGCTGCTGAGATACATTAGGAGATCAGAAAGATATCTACTGTATTTTAGTTATTAAGAGGTCGGTTGTTGGTGACCTTGTTGAAGCAGTTTTTTTAGGAGTGGTGGGGGCAGAAAGCTGCCAGAAAAGAAGAGTGAATTAAAAGTAAGAATGTGGGCTGGGCGCGGTGGCTCATGCACATAATTCCAGCATTTTGGGAGGCCGAAGCAGGTGGATCACAAGGTCAGGAGATCGAGACCATCCTGGCTAACATGGTGAAATCCCAGCTCTACTAAAAATACAAAAACAAAACTAGTTGGGCGTGGTGGTGGGTACCTGTAGTCCCAGCTACTCGGGAGGCTGAGGTGGGAGAATGGCTTGAACCCGGGAGGCAGAGCTTGCAGTGAGCTGAGATCCAGCCACTGCACTCCAGCCTGGGTGACAGTGAGACTGTCTCTCAAAAAAAAAAAAAAAAAAGAATGTGGAGAAAGCATGTTAAGCAACTCATTTGAGAAGTTTGGCATGGTAGCAGAAAATGGATCAAAAGGGTAGATCAGGGAACAAATGGAAATTTGTTTTTGTTGTTGTTGTTTGGTTGTTATGTGTATGCTTGTTGATGTTTTAAGATGAGCAATACCAGAGCATGTATATATGTGAATGGGAAAGATCCAATAGAGATGTTTGATGTAGGAAGGAGGGGACCTTTTAGGAGCAAGTGGCTTAACATCTAGGAGTCCAATGGGGAAACTGCCCACTGATAGGGGAATGAACATGCCTTTTTTTCTTAAGAAGTAAAAGATGGATGCAGGTAGGAGTGTTGATCTGATGCTTGAAGGATGAGAGTGTTTCTATGTTAGACAGTTTGGTTTCTTTGGGAAGTGGGATTATCAGATGACAGCTGTGAAGTGTACCTATGTGGGCCTCTGAAGGCGAGAGGAGAAGGTTTGACTAGTCTCAGAGATGGGGAAGAGGGGCTAAAAGGAATGTATAGTAATGTCCATCTGACACCCCACACAGCTGGTTGTGTGAACTTGCTTAGTTGGTTGTGTAAGGGCACGGAAAAGTAGAAAGTTGAATTCAAAAAAGTTTAGAGTTTAGCCTGGACAAGTATATCAGAAAACAGATGGCCAAGGGAGCTGAGCTTAGGGAAATGATTAAAAAGAAAGATTATCCAGGGTAAGTAAAGGCAGGAGGCAGGCTGATGAATAGTGAGAAAGTAAATAGTAGATTAATGGATTGGTGTACTCTATGAGTGAGAACTGTGGCAGAGGCTAATCAATGAAAGTGAGGTGAGAGCCTAAGAGATAGTAGTTTGAATTGTAAAAGGTTTGAGGTGAGATTGTTGGAGCTAGTACTGTTTCTGATGATGATGAGGCAAGGGTATGAATAAAGGGGTGAATGTCTGAAGTGGTTTGAGGGAAGAGTGTTGAAGGTGACAAGGTCAAGAAACTGAGAGTCCAGGGAGACTTTTTCATAGTAGTATTCTGAGTGTTTTTCAAACTGTTCTGTGGCATACAGAAAGTATATATATAGGAAATGTTTTATAGAGAAGAGTTTCATGTTCAAATACACTTGGTAAACACTGCATACTATTCTGTCACCTTCTTCCTCACAATCTGTATTAGCATAATAGTTTATATTAGCATATAGAAAGCTCCAAGAAGCTCTTCTAGAAAGATACCTATTTAATGTACTTAATTAATTTATGTTAATTTTCTTTTAGAACTTTTCTGTTCCTGACTACCTCCTCATTTCTTACCTTTGCTAAATTTTCTTGGCTATTTTCAACATTGCATTCTTCCAGACCAGCATAGCCACATTTCGGTAATAATCCTATATGGACTTTAATTGAAATTAAATTAAACATATAATTAAATTTCAGAATAACTGCCTTTTAAATATTCTTTAGTCATAAATGCCTTTCCACGTATTCAAGTACTCTTGAGTCTCTAGGTAAAGTTTTATAATCCCCCCAAAACACTTATGTCCTCTCTGAATATTTCTTGTTAATGTTATTTCTGGTTATCGTTTGTTGTGCTGCTAATATGGTGATTATCTTTTTCCATTATATTTTTTACCATTTTATTGCAGACATTTAAGGATGTTATTGATTTCTGTATATTTACTTTATGTCTGTCTTTATTACTGAACTCTTTTGTGAGTGTTAATGGCATTTTAATTGATTCTCTAAGGCAGTGTTTTAAGTCTCTGTAAGGTATAGACCAATTTTAAAGAGAAAAAATATTTTGAGCAACCTGACAATTTAAATTATTTTTGAGATAATTAGAAGAATATTTCTAAAATATAAAACTTATAACCCAAGAATGCATTTCTTATTCTGGTGTCTCTTAATTATAAACCACAAAACTAATCAGCATCAAGTTAACAGCACTTATCATATATGTTCTTACTACCATTATTTGGCTGAATTCAAACCAGCGCTTTTGGTATGGCTGTGTACTGACTGTTTGAGCCTAGATTGGGTTTAGCATGCCTCAGCTATAATGTGTTCTGTGCAGACTCAATTCTCTCCCTGGTTTCCTCTTTTCCCATCACTGCAAGACCTTCATTTATGTCATCACTTGATGAAAATGCAAAATTTATGTTATGCCTGACTTTGTTCTTTTCTTATCAATACTCAGTGATTAAAACAGTAATACTTAGGAGCAGTTGTGTCTCAATCAAGTGACATTCACAACTATAATATTTTTGGCCTGCAGGCCAAATGCAGGTTTGCCCATTTATTTACTCAATTATTTATTTATTTATTTATTCATTTATTTTGAGGCAGGGTCTCACTCTGTCACTCACGCTGGAATGCAGTGGTGTGGTGTGAATACAGCTCACTACAGCTTTGGCTTCCCAGGCTCAGGGGATTGTCCCACCTCAGCCTCCCAAGCAGCTGGGACTATAGCCATGTACCACCATGCCTAGCTAATTTTAATTTTTTTTTTTTTTTTTTTTTTTTTTTTTTTTTTTTTTTTTTTTTTTGCAGATATGGGGTTTCCTTCTGTTGCCCAGGCTGGTCTTGAATACTTGGGCTCAAGTGATACCCTCACCTTGGCCCCTCAAAGTGTTGGGATTACAGGCATGAGCCCCAGTGGCTGGCCTGTTTACTCTAGATTTGCTGAAAGCTTATATTTGTTTTTCAGATGATCAGAGGAATAAAGATGTAAGTATAGAATCACTGTTGGAGACTGGAGGATCCCTGATAATATACCCATGAACTTTTAGGCTTCCATGAATTTAAGTATGAGAAATGTTGCTCTTGGGAAGTCTAGATAAAACAAAACAAACCACCTACTTTCTGCAAAGAATTACCAATTATATCCTTCTTTTTTCAGTTGCTGTATGTATTTGTCAGCTAGAACTTTCTGATCGTAGCTGTTTGAAAAAGTGATAGTATGCATCCCCCCTGTTTTTTGTTTATAATTTAATGGAAATACTTTTTTATGATACAATTTTATAATAATTGGTGTCAAATTTTACCACATTTATTTTAGGCATTTATTCGATGAACCTAATGGCTATTAATAAATGACTTCTTGATGTCATGTAATATGCCAATAGCTTTTCTAATGTCAAGCCATTTTGCATTACTGAACAAATGCCTACTTAGTAGTAGTACGCAATTTATTTAACATTTCGGATGTAACATTTCTAGAATTTCTAAATTTCTTAAATACTATTTCCCAGTATTGTACACCAAAGCTGGCTTTTATCTTGGAGCTATCTTTCCAATTCTTTTGTGTTATTGTATTAGGTTTTATTACCAAGTTTATGCTAACTTATAAAATGGGCTAGGAAAAGTTTAACCCGACTTCAGAGGGCTAGTTTAGGTTCAAGAATGCTAACTCAAAATTGGTTTAAGGTTACTTCTATTTGGTTTGTCTAGTGAACCAGCTGACGTGCAGTCTAAAGGGTGTACAGCAGCTGAGGATGCGAGTGAATAGACACTGCTCCCCAGCGTCTCTCTGATTCTTCAGAGAAGTGTGCCAAAACTAGGTGATTAGCACATCATGTAGAAGGTGAATACTTCAAGTCAGGGAGGCCCAGAGCTGAGGTCTTTTGCCTTTACACCCTTATGCTGATGGCAATTCCACACTGAATTGCCCTATAAGGCTATTCTTGCACAGTTGGGTACTACTTTCTGTGTTCTGTTTCTGACTTTCGTCCACCCTAGAGTAGACCCAGTTATGACTTATTAGGAAACATCCATTTTTTTTCCTTAACTCAGGACACTAATAAAGTATAGGAGCTATTGGTAATTTTGAAGTTTGAAACAACTTTCTGGTGAAAAGAGATCTGGAGTTTTTTTTTTTTTGAAATAATTGCTGGATGTCTTTCCATTTATTATATACTTTTTGATCTACTCACATTTTATACTTCTGGGTCAATCTATGGTCATGTTTTCTAGGAAGTTGCCTGTTTCTTCAGAATTTTCATGTTCATTTAAAAAAGTGAAAGTGTTTTTCATGCCTTTGGGTCTTTTGTGAGGTCGTCATTTGTGTTCCTAATTATGATGATCTGTCTCTGCTTCCTTCACTCTGTTGATGTCTTTTTTCCTTTTACAATCCTCTCTTGCATAACATAACCATGTTCCCTTGCTTCTCATCCTCGCTTTTATAGGAGAGGAGTTTTTAACCTGCTGGGTTCCTTTTAATTTTCTGACACCTGTGACTTAGGCTTGACCTTTTTCGTGTTGTAAACAAAGATGATTCTTGCTTTCCAGGGGCTATGCAAACCACAGGGAGACAGCCACAAGCATGTTTAGCACTGTTTACCAACTACCTCAGGATTCTTAGGCTCTCATTTCCCTCCCTTCCTTTCCATGCACATGGAATGTCCATGCCTCTCTGGCTTCTCTCATTTTCCTCTGTTGGCATTATCCTGATATGCCATGACTTCCCTCCGTGCTTGCTGCCCTTTATTGTTCCAGCCGGCAAGACAGAGTTCAGTGCAGCTGAGAGTCCCTAAGATGTGCTTCCCCAGAAAGCACACTCTGACTTGGAGACTAGCATGCAGGAATTCATTGGGGGGGGTGTTCTCAAGATCGATACCTGTGAAAAAATGGAAGAAACAGAGCAGGAAAAGGGAGAAGTTCAACTACCATGCAGTCACAATATAAGCCTCAGCCAGTTCCATGGGAAGTTCTGATGCTGGGATGGCTCAGCTAAGTTGTCCTGCATTGAAAGAAATGGATCACATCAACCTGGCAGACACTAGTCATCGGATGTGCCCCCTAGGAAGGAGACATAATTCTGGTAATCCTGTTCTGGCAAAGGCAGCTCTCCTCCACTGAGGGAAATGCCCAGAGAGAGACTCAGCTGAAAGCTGTCAGTTACCCACACTTCCAGAATCTGAAGGAATAACTTTTTTAGGCCTTTATAAGGGAGCTAGGCCACAAAGCCTCTGCAGTTATTAAAGGAAGCTTGACTGTCACCCTTTTCAACATGCTTTTGATTTTGTTTTTGAAACTTCTCCTGAGCAGCCACCCCATTGCAAGAGTTTTCAAATTTTTCTCTCTCCCAAAGAAATCACATCTCTTTTAGCCAGCTTTAGTTAATTTGGCTTCTAGATGATGCCAGAAACTTTAGTGACTTATAAGGTCTATCATTAAGGAACATAGAGCAAACTCCCCCTAAGATGAGAGCTAGACTGCATTCCCAAAGTGCTGGGTTTACAGGCGTGAGCCATCACTGACTCAGTAACTTTTGCTGAATAATAAAGCATCCCAACACTTACTGCCATGTAACAAAAATGTTTATAATTTCTTAAGTTTCTTTATGCCAGCTAGGGCTGGATAGTAGATGAAGGACCCACTCACATGACTGGAAGCTGGCTTGATATCAAGTGGGACAGTGGGATGAATGGCCACATATCTGTCATCCTCTAGTTAGATAGCGTGGGTTTGGTCACTTAGCAGTGTTTTTGTAGTTCCCGAGAGCAGCAAGAGAAAGCAAGCCCCAACGCACAAGCATTTTTTATGTCTCTGCTTTTGTGGTGGTAGCTATTGTCCTACTATCCAAAGTCAGTCACATGTCCAAGCCCAGAGTTAGTGTGGTGGAGAACTCCCCAGAGATATGGATATAGGGAGGGGAATTGTTATGGGAATTTTTGCCAGCAACTGACCAAATCTTCAGAGAATGGGGCGGACTTCTTCTTTGTTAAGAGTTTCAAATTGCAGTATGCTGGAGCCAACGTGTAAAGCCCTCAGTCCTTCTCATTGTGTTTTCCTTATGTCCGTGGGAAACCTGGTGGTTCACCCTCATGCTCTTTGGTGTCCCAGGTGGTTCTACACTTTAGATATGGTTTCTTTGTCTTTATATAAAACTCTGACTCAACTCAACTTTTTTCTCTGATTGCCAAAGCCTGGCAAATGTAAGCTGTCAGTGAATGTTTGTAGGATGAGTCCCTGAATGAGGAAACAAAGAGCATTATTGATGGCAGAAAGTTTTTACAGTAAAGCACAAAGCCCTTGCTCTTGCTCCTTAGATGTGACTCCATGGGTTTGAAAATGTCCATGCCCTGATAATGGGAAACAGTAGAAAATGGGGAAGGAAGTTTACTGGCAGAGAGGAGGGGGCCACTGGATAACTCCAGGGAACACTATTCATATAGAATATAGTGGGAATGTGGCTCTTCCTGGAGTTGTACAGTGTGGCTGGCCTAGAATGACGTTACAGATCCATCTCTAAGGTCCTCTTCTTGTCTTTTAGTTTATAGATCCTCTTTCTACACTCAAGTGAGTCATGTCAAAGTTTTCTGAGCTGGATTTTTAGGTCATGGTATATATGTAATACTGCCTAAGTATTTTCCTGCTAAGCCATGAGGGAAGAGGGGAAACCCTTTAAGTCTGGATGCTATCCTGCAGACATCTTTTTAAGGTCCTCCACACAGCTTGATGGTTCTCAGAATATACAGATCCATTCCCAACCAAGATATCAGCTTTATGTTGCTGCATGTAAGCTAAATTTTTTGAGGACCCACAGAACTCATTAATTCGTGGCAACTCCCTGTTGCAAGCCTTAATTCAATGCTTTAAAAGTTAAATTGGAAGACATATATATGTTAATCAAACATTAGTTTGACAACTGATGCCACAAGCAAACACAGATGTAGATGTCAATCACTGGTGATGGCTAATGCTGCGTCTTAAATGCTTTGAGAGACGATGAGTAAAAAAAATAAGATGTAATTATCTGCCTTTGTTAGCAGTATTATTAACTTGGCTTGCCCCATTCCTTCTTAGCACATAAGATAATATGTATGGTTTTGTTTAGCATTGTGATATTAGGGGTATGTGGAGAAACTGGAAAAAAGAAAACTTGCAAAGCCCCCTCCATCCTTTTTTTTTAACAGCTTCAATCTTTCTTCAGTCAACTAATAATTTTAATCAGATTCCTGGAGGTGACAATCTGAATAACGATTACTTAAAACTCATAAATTTTATATAAATGTAATTTTTGAGACAATCTATTTTAAATTGGCTTTTTTTGAAGGAAGTTGATTTAGTAAGGTGTCACATGAATGTTAGATAGCACAGGCTCTGAAATGACTGAAAGAATTAAAATATGCAGTGTTATCTGACTCAGAGAAGAGAAATTATTTCTAAATCTTCTGTGACACATACATATTCAAACCCATATCCTGGATCAGCCTACAAGGCTTGGGTCAGGGTCAATAAGAACCGCTTCTGAAGATAAATGATTTTTTAAAATGTTTTCTTTGTTAACGTCTGTCTTCTTCTTTAACTAGGATAAAGAAATACCAGGGTCACCTCATAGTCTCCTAAACTCTCTGGGACTTAGTTTTCTCATCTTTAGAGTAAGGAGGTTAGACTGGAGGACCACAAAGATTCCACCTGATTCTGATACTCTGTGATTCTAAGATCTATTCTAGGTAGCCAGTGGCTGTGTCTCTATAGATCTGGGGTTCAGGAGGCTACTCTTTACAATTCCTCACCACCTTACTGGCTCCCCAAGGTTGTCCTAGCTGCTGAGGTTGATGTCTTTCCAATGGAAAGGGATCCCAGGGTCAGGAACCTCATGTAGACGCCTTTCTCACTTCCTGGACTCTGCACCCAATACTCGAAATCCAGTGGTGGTCTACCCAGAGGAAAGAAAGTCCTTATACAAAAAAGATACTTGACATACACATTCGTAGCAGCCCAATTCACAATTACAAAATATGGAATCAGCCCAAATGCCCATCAATCAACTAGTAGATAAAGAAAATTTGACATACCGAGGAATACTACTCAGCCGTGAAAAGGAATGAAGCAATAGTATTCATAGCAGCCTGGATGGAATTGGAGACCATTATTCTTAAGTGAAGTAACTCAGGAATGGAAAACCAGACATTGTATGTTCTCACTTGTAAATGGGAGCTAAGCTATGAGAACACAAACGCCTAAGAAGTATACAATGGACTTTTGGAACTTAGGAGAAATGGTGGGAGGGGGCTGAAGGATAAAAGACTATACATTGAGTACAGTGTACACTGCTCAGGTGATGAGTGCACCAAAATCTCAGAAACTACCACTAAAGAACTTATTCATGTAACGAAACACCACCTGTTCCCCAAAAACCTATTGAGAAAAGTAATAAAACCTGAGAAAACTGAGAAAAGTAATTAAAAAAAAAAAGAGATTCAGTGGTTGGATTTTATTAGCATCCGTATAACTATGGCCTCCCTTCTATGGGACATGACACTTTTCATTTGTAGATTCCAGGGCTAGGAGTGGTGGGGGATAAGGAAGTGATCTTCACCACATGTCTAGCACCATTGCTGCCAAAATAAATACTTGTTGTTTTCTCTCTTCTTCTGACACATCCTTTCATTCATTCAACAAAAATCGAGAGCCTACAATGCATCAGGCATTGTTCATGGGGCCAGGGAGGGGGCTATAACAGTGACAAAAAACTGAGAAAAATCCCTGCTTTTATGGTGCTTATATCCTAGCAAGAGTAAATAGAAAATAAACATAATAGATAAGTACATTTTACAGTATATTAGAAGATGACAAGTGTGGAAGAGAAAAATATAGCAGAGTCGGGGAGATGGGAAATGCTGGTAGTGAGAAGGGTACAATTTTTAATAGGGTGTTCCTCGCTGAGAAGGTAGCCAAAAACAGACCTGCATAGAGTGAGTGAGCTGTGTGGGTATCTGGAGAAGAGTGTTTCAGGCTGAAGAAATAGCCAGTACAAACACACCAAGACAGGGATGAACAACCAGGAGACCATTATGGCTTCAGTGTGGTGAGATGAGGGAAAGTGTGGTGTGAAGTAGAGATCAGGATAGGCAGGATCTCTAGGGCCTTGCACGTCATTGTAAGACCTTTTGCTTTTGCTTTTGCTTTGGGTGAAGTTGGGACCACGGAAGAGTATGAACTGAACAGTCACATGATCTCATTTACATTTAAACAAGATAAGTGTGGCAAGAGGGGAGGAAGGCAGACCACTTAGGAGGCTCCCAGAAAAATACAGGAAGAGATGATGGTATCTTGGACCACATGGTAGCAGCAGAGGTGGTAAGAATGGTAACATTCTGCATATATGTTGGGAGTATAGCCCATAATTTATGAATGTAGTGAGTCAATCAGTAAACATTTATGGAGTAGTCTTCTGAATGCCAGCTACAGTTCCAGGTATGAAGAAATAGTGAGGAAGGAAATCTCCAGCTGTGCTGTGAAAGAAACAAAGTGGGTTATATTTGGGACTCTGGAGAGTGAGTGGGCAAGAGGATTGGTGCATTTAGTTTGGTCACTGAGGAGGTCGCTGAGGTCTGAGTGAGGAGAATCCCCCACATCAAACCTTGCAGTAGAGCAATCCACTGCAGAGGGGATACAGATGCAAAGGTCCCAAGACAGGTACAAGGTTGGCCTGTTTGAAGAAATGAGGAGTCTGGTGTCTGTGGGTGAGTCGAGGGAGTGGGAGGTGGAGATAAAAGATGAAGTGGAATGATGGGCAGGATCAAATCAGGTAGGGGATTTGTAGATAAGGGGAGAGAGTTTGGGTCACTGAGGCTTGTTGTGGCAGAGACACCAGGTAGCTTGAAGGGAGATAGCAGACACCCTGTGTTTGATATTAGACCACCAAGTGAGGTGGAACGTCAGCTGTCTGGAGCCCATATGCAGGAGGGCCCCCATCCCAACCTGAACAGTGGGTAAAGCTGGAACTGGTCTGTGTTATGATGACCCATTTTTTTTATTATTATACTTTAAATTCTGGGATACATGTGCAGAATGTGCAGGTTTGTTACATAGGTATACATGTGCCGTGGTGGTTTGCTGCACCCATCAACCCGTCATCTACATTAGGTATTTCTCCTAATGCTATCCCTCCCCTAGCCCCCAACCCCTGATAGACCCCAGTGTGTCATGTTCCCCTCTCTGTGTCCATGTGTTTTCATTGTTCAACTCTCACTTATGAGTGAGAACATGCGATGTTTGGTTTTCTGTTTCTGTGTTAGTTTGCTGAGAATGATGGTGTCCAGCTTCATCCATGTCCCTGCAAAGGACACGAACTCAGGGTGACCCATTTTGAACTTAAGTGCACTCTTACAGCTTTGAGCTTTCTTCAAGAGCCTTGAAGACTTCAGGGCAGGAGCCCTCCCCAGGGAACACGGAGGGGCACACTTAGTACTGCATCCTCAGTGTTAGCTTAGAAGCAGCAGTTGGTGCTAGGAAAACCTTCCTGAGTCCCACACAGTGAAGGGAAAAAACCCATCAACTTTTCTTTCAGTCTTTTCTGTCACTTTCAAGAGCATCCTCCTGCCACAGTCTCCATCAGGAGCTGGAGAAATTGTCAGGCCCAGGAAGGTTTCCCTAAAACGTAATTGTTTGGCAAAATTGCTTTTCTTTGTATATGTGTCCATGTTGACAATAGGTCTCCTTCAGGCTGCAGGGTGCCTTTCTTGAGCGAATGTGTCTCTCTGATAAACCAGATTCTTGGTCAAAATCAACTTCTGCTTATATGAAACCTAAACAATAAGAATAGCAACAGCAACAAAGAACTTGAGCTTTTTCCCCATTCACTATTTTGTAGGTTCTTCCTATGTATCTTTCAAAACATGATTGCTTTCCCTGATTTCAGAAGCAATACATTTTCATTGCAGAAAAGTTAGAATGCAGAAAAATCTTAAAAATGAAATAAAGCCATCCATAATCCTATTACCTAGAGATAAACCACAGTTAACATTTTGATTTGAACTCCTCCGATTTCTGCCTGCGTGTTTCCCTCTGTTTTTTTCTATCTCTCTTACCCTTTCTCTGTAATATAAATATTTTTCTTTTTATAAAGTTAGGATAACAGCATGGTTACTATTTGCCAACATTCTTTTTCAAATAGTAATAATATATTCTTCAACCTTAAATATTCAAACCGTAATTTTTAATTTCTTGCATTGTATCTTTTATGTACTATAATTATCTAATGTTTAATATTGTTTAAACACAGTATTGTGATGGCCTTGTATATATATATATTTTTTTGAGTATATTATTTTTCTTATGGTATTTGGAATGGCTAAAGAAAATGGATTCTATCATTTTAAGGTTCTTCTTAAATCTCAGCTATTAAACCTAATTTGTTCTTGAAAAAGTGTGTAACCATTTATATTCCACAGTATAGATAAGTGCTGTTAGCCCTACTGGATTGTCTTCACTAATATAATAGTTTTTGACTTTGTTAATTTCGTAGGTAAACAAGTGACAGCCCATTTTGTTTTAATTTACATTATTTTGCTAATATAGTAAACATTTTGTATGCATATTATACATTTTATTTCTTCTGTGAATTGCACGTTGATGTCCTTTGCTCATTTTTCTATTTGTATATTCATCTTTGTCTTTTTTATTTTTATGACTTAAAAGATGATCAGTTATTTCCTACTTTTATAATTTGCCTTTTAATTTTTTTAATGGTATTCCTGAATTGTCAGACATTTTTGATTTACATCAAACTTTTAAAATCTTTATCATGTTGCTTCTTTCCTTGCTTTTATAATTTGTCTACCTCACTGGTAGACTATTTTAATTTCTATACTATTTTATAGTTTAATTTTAAAAGGTTAATTGTTTAGTTATGTCTTATGTTGCCTTATTGTGTGAAGCAGGGGTCTAATGTTATAATTTTTTTCTCAAATAGTTGATCAAATGTACGAGAACTACTTATTAAATAAACCTAATTTTACTGCCAATTTAAAATGTCTTTTATCATATGAAAAAAAAAATTATGTATACGTAAGTCAGCATTTTAGTTTTTGTAGCTTTATGCCGTGTTTTAAATATCAGGTTATATATATTTTAGCTCGGCTTATTTTCAATTATAATTTTCTCTCTTTTCCTTTAAAATTGCTTTATTCATTCTTATTGATTTTTCTAGGTGTTTCTAATAGTTGTATCAAATTTCAAATATACATTTTAATTGGAATTGCATTACATTTATAGTTTTGAGAGTGCTGACACTTTTATGTGATCACAGTATCCCTCTTTTGCAAGTCAACTTCTATATCCCTTAATAAAAATTTTAAAGTTTATTTTTTTATAGGCCTTACATAATTCTTTATAAATCTATTACTGTGTCTTTGAACGTCTGGTTCACTAATGTGAATAGAAACCTTCTTTCTTCTCTTATCTTTTCTAATTGATTGTTGGCCTTATTTAGGAAGGATATTGACCTATGGTTTTATTTTTTGACTGATCTCATACTGAATGGAGGGAGTACCCAGGAGGGATTGGTTAAACATGATCAAGATGGGAGAGGTGGGTCAGGGATGCCTCTCAAGGGAAAACACTGGGGCATGGACTGTTCCTTTCATTTTCTATTCCTATACAGTTAAGGATTGTATTGAACATACCACAGAAGTTCAGTAAAATCATTTAAAATACTTTTGGTTATTCAAATGATTCTTTTTCACTTCTGGTAATAATGAGGATGGGAAAGGAGGGCTAGAAGGGAATACTGACTTCCACTCTGTGTACTTTGGAGTATTATAATATCTAGGTCAATGTATTACCAACTGCTAACAGTTACAGAGCGCTATCAGAGGTCTAGGCTCTGGGCCAGACACTCATCATGGATTAATGCATTTAATCTTCACAACATGCTTATGAGGATACCTCCATTCGAGGATAGAAAAGTTGAAGTGAGAGAGGTACAGTGATTTGCGCAGATCACAGAGACAGTAGGGATAGGGCCAGACTGAATGAAGCAAGGCAGCAGTTCAATAGCCCTGGCTCCTAAAGGCTGAGCTACATTGCTTCCTGGGCATTCCCCTCATGAAAGTCCATTCCAAGAATAGTATGACATCGTGTTATCCATGACATTATGATATTGGCAAACAATGATACCTTATTTGCTAACTTTTAGAAGTCAAACAGTTTATAGTTGGGATCCCAGGGTAAAGAGGTACCGTAGCAGAAGAACTTCCCTTCAGAAGTGAGGAGGTTTGGGTCCCTGTTTTACTCTTCATCTAACTCCTTAATAGTCACCTTCGCTTTCTGGCCTCAGTGGTATCATCTAAAAAAAATGAGGCAGGATTATGTAAATTTCAGGAAACTTTTTAGGAACACTAACAAACTGTGGTTGTAATAATACAGTCTTCTGGAAAATCTACCTTTTAAAGGAATATTCATTTGAGACATATATTTTCACGCTGGACAGAAAGCTTATTCTTTTAACAAATCAATTGCTTTATCAAGCTCTTTTCTCCATTACATTACATTTTATTTTTTATTAAAACTTAAAATAAATGTTCCTGTAAACATAAATGCACATCAAATGAAAACTTTCATATTCGCCAATTCAGAGAAGCACTGAATTTTGGAACATGAAAGTATATTAGAGATTATCTAGCACAGATAAGGAAACTGAAACTCTGGGATCCTGAATTACTTCCTGAAATTACACAGAGAGTAAGTGGCAGAAATGTGATTGAAAACCTAGCTACAACCTATAAGATGACAGTGATTTCCATTGTAAAAATATTTGGGTAGCAGAAACCAAAAACAATGAAGAAATTTCTAGGAGAAAAGGATAAGAAAAGGGGTTTATGAGTCTTAAAGTTTGAAGGCTTGAAAAATAAAAGATAACAAAGTCGCCGTATATATGAGTGAGTGTATCCTTAATATATTAAGAACTTTGTCAAATCAATAAGAAAAAAGATAAACATGTAAATTTTAAAAATGGGGCAAAACAAAACACATAAGGCATTTCATAAGACATATAAATGGCCCATTGAAAACTGTTAAATTTCTCTGGTAATCAAATATATGCAAATTAAATTGATTAGATGCATTTTTCATCTATCAAATAAGTCAAGATTAGGTAAAGATCACACCAGCAGGAAAAAAGGACACCCTCTCACTTTTCTTTTGGGAAATGGATGGGAACTACTTTTTTAGCAGAGAAATTTGTCAGTTTCATCAAATGTCTTAAAATGTTGTATATCCTGTGAGCCAGCAATTTTACTCTTAGGAATTTATCTTTAGGAAGTAATTATGGTTGTTTGTAAATATGTCAATATATTTATCTACCTGTTATTTAAAATAGGAAAAGTCTTGAAACAATGTTTAGCAACAAGAAACTGGTCAAATGTATTAGTCTATATCCATACAATTAAAAAGTAGTACAATGTAGAAAATATACAATGAAAGAAAATGAATATTTGATATATTATTATGTATACAAAACACAAACTGCAGATGAGTGTTTAATTAAATTCTTATTTTAAAAAATTATACCAATATTTAAAAATGTATCCCCAAATTATAAAACTGACTATAGATTATGGATAATTTTAAAATTTTGCCTGTGTTTTTTAACTTTTCTATAATGACCGTAACTTGTTTTATGCCAGGAAAATTTAATACTTGAAGTATTTCCAAACATGCCTACATGGTTTAAAGAAACTGTTATTATTTTTTTCTTATACTTTCTCCTATAGGCAGAGTTTTTTGATTAAAACCTACTATGTCAATTGTTTGCCGTCTTTCAGAAAAGGAGGTTGAGTTTGAGCTGGAAATCTAGGCCATAGAAAGTCCCAGAAATATACGCAATGTCACTGTGTACAAAACTAAGTACTGTCTCTAAGGAGATTTCAATACTTACCAGTGGGCAGAGCTCCCATAATATGTAACTGATAGACTGATGGATACAGAGACAATTGTATGGGTATGGGACCATAGAAGGCATATGAAGCAAATCTGTACAAAGTTGCTTCCTGGCTTAGGCATACAGATTCATAAGTTCATTACAATTTTTTAAAATTAGAATACATTTTGAGTTACTTTGTCTAAAAATGTATTGTCTTTATATCCTCGTGTCTTCTATTATAATAAAATAGTTTGGGTCTGACAATCATCTTCTGAAATGAAAACATGATTTAATGAAATGACATATTCCAAGCTTTAAGTGAAGCAAATGTTTGATTTTGTTTGTTTAAATTAAATCGTTGTTTTCCTTTGCTGTTATTAGTAAGCACACTTAAAGTCATTTCTTGTTTCACACCGTGAATTTAGATGTATTATGGAAGTAGGGTGGGAGACTTTGTAGCATTTTATCCTGCCTGCATAGTGACACTTAAGCCCCTGATTGGCAAAACTCTAATGGTGATGATATTTGTGTTTATCCTCTACTAGTAAAGAAGGATGATCTTCTAGATCTAGCATGAACTTTCTCTTTCTGCACAGTGCCAAGTGCATTTTCTGTGGGTTTGGGGGGAGATATAATTAACTGAGATGTAGTGATGTATTATTTATATAAACAGGGCTTTAGAGCTCTAGAATATCTTATGGAAATGTGACATTTAATTTTGATGAGGGCACTTGGTCTTGCATTGAGTATCAGAGGGACTAGCTTAGCTATGGGGCTTCCCACAGACTTATAGAACCTAATTTCTTTCATCTTTTTATTGTTATCTTTTTGGTTTTGTGTCAAGTTCCAGGATGAGATTCATGATTTCTCTGCAAATGGAAAATAAAATTACATTGATTATGGACCCAGAGCCACCTTTGGTGGCCAATCATCATTTTTTTCTGATCTTCTCTGTTTAAGTACCATTGGCCTTTACATTCTGAACACTTAATAATATACTGGGCACAGGATGAATTGTGAAATCCTGCTTATCCTTCAGGATTCAGCACAAATGGTACCCTTCTTTATGGCAGAACAAAGGTTTACGCATGTTTCACCTTTTTTTATGGCAGTTGCATTTTCTTAACTTTCCATTTCTACATCTACACTTTGAGTTTCCAAGCTTCCTGAGGGCACAGAACAAGTTTTTTTCTTTTCTTTTTTTTTTTAATTGTTATCTGCAGATAAAAAATGTACCTAACTCATAGTCAATACTCAGTGAACATTTGCTGCCTTTGCTGACTGGAACCTTGGGATTTTTCCTGCTGCTTTTCATACTTCATTCTGAATCCATTCTAAGAAAGCCTTTCTTAAATGCACCCTTCACCCTTACTCCCCAAGAAGAATCTTTCCTCTTCATTAGATTTTAGTCCTAATGATACCAAAGGGCATCCCAATAAGAAAGTATTAATTACCTTGGTATAATATTTTACTTCACCAAGCCATAGAAAATTGATATTTTACCAACTGGGAGAAATTACAAGCTTTTTACTTTCTGACATACACCTGGGTCTTAAAGTGATTAGCATAATATGACCGAATTCCCCTACTCTGTAGGACAGTTGTCATTTCTTCTATACCCTATAGGACCCCAGGAATAACAGAGCATGAGGATGAATAAATAGGTTTGCCTTTCGCTACTGTCTCTTCCTTTGCTGCTACTGGAATTAAGTAGAGTAGGCTTTTGCTGAGTCAGAGGTTGGAGCTGTGTCCTTAAATTAAAAACATCAGTTCATCTTATGACATCTTGTGATTATGGTTGTGCATAAATATGCCAATATATTTATCTATTATTTAAATTAGAGGAAGTCTTGAAACAATGTCTAGTAACAAGAAACTGGTCAAATTTATTAAAAAGCTCTTATTTTCTCAAGAACCCATCTGCCTGGATCCAGGTACTAGCCATAGTAGCGTGCCTTATGCTAATGAACCACATGGGGTTAGGCACATTAATTAGGTAAATAGGACCTTGGTGTCACTCTCTGCTTCTGCTAGGAAGACATGCTGTCACCATTCATTTCTACAAGCCATATCTGTAGCTGTAGCCTCACTTGGCACAGCTGTGGCTGTGAACTCCCACAGCCTGGTCTTGAATCTTGACTCTGCTACTTATTATCTTTGGGACATTAGGCAAGTCACTTAACCTCTATGAGTCTCAATTTCTCCTTCTGTATTATGAAAATATTGTTTCCTTCATAGGATTGTTGTGATTATTAAATCAAACTATACATGTTAATAGCCTGTAAACACTTAAAAACGTTAGCGGTTGTTGTTACTTAATAAGTTCAGTCATCTGCTTCCTGTGAATATGTGGCTTAGCTATGCCATCATTATTATGGGGTATTGTCTTTATGTGTGTGTATGTTTCTATATAACATTGCAACCTAGTTCTCTTTATACTTGCTGACATCTGGTAAAATGTTATATTATTGATTTCAGCATTCCGTTATGTACCAAATAATGAACCAGAGTGTTGGGAGAAGTAGAGTACAAAAGAGGAAAATTCTTGAATTGTCTAGAACTAGCTCCATTATCTCTGAAAGCACTTGTGTTTGTGGACATCCCCATCCTTTTTTTTTTTTTTAGATAGAGTCTCACTCTGTCACCCAGGCTGGCGTGCAGTGGCACGATCTCTGCTCACTGCAACCTTTTCCTCCCAGGTTCAAGTGATTCTCCTGCCTCAGCCTCCTGAGTAGATGGGATTACAGGCATACTCAGCCTCCTGAGTAGCTGGGTTTACAGGCGTGCACCACCACACCTGGCTAATTTTTGTATTTTTAGTAGAGACGGGATTTCACTCTGTTGGTCAGGCAGATCTTGAACTCCTGACCCCATGATCTGCCCACCTCAGCATCCCAAAGTATTGGGATTATAGGTGTGAGCCACTGTGTCTGGCCCGACGCTTTCTTTTTTGTGCCTAAAGGGGACTTTGATATTGCAAAGCCTAACAACCAGCCTAAATCTGCTGGTAGGTGTGTTAGTTTTTCCAATTATACATTAACCACAGATTTAAATCCTGCGGATACAACAGTAAACAAGACAGATAAAGCCTGAGTTCACATGGAGCTTATATTCTGGTGGAGCCGAACAGTAGGCAAACACGTAAGTAAAGAGTGTATGTGTGTATGTAAAATGATTTCAAGTCACGATAAAACACTAATTAAAGCAGAATAATGAAATAGAATTAACTGGAGTGGAGTGACAGTAGGATTGGCTTTAGCAAAGAGATCAGGGAAGACTTCACTGAGGAAGTGATATTTCAGTAGAACTTTGAAGGGTACACAGGAGTTGGCCAGATAAAAAACAAGGGGAAAGCTGTTCCACTGTAGAGTTTTAGTTAAGAAGTTAGACTTTGGGGCCAGATCCACTTTTGACTTAGCTAGCCTTGGACAAGGTATTTAACCTCATTATACTTTTGTCTACCCATCTGAAAAACGGATTTGCTATAAGGATTAGATTAAAATATATTTCTTACATTGCTCGATTTGGTGCCTTGCTTAAGAAACATGAGCTGTCATTAACATTTGCAAAGGTCTTAGAGTGGGAGAAAGGAAGATGGTCTTTGCTTATACTTTGGATTTTGCTGCAGATGGTAGAGAAGCAAAAGTCCGTTTTTGCTTCTCCTCCAGAGAACTGGAGGTGGGAGCATTTATGCTTCTTTCCCACTCACCTCTCCAGTTGGACTGGTCAGAGTCAGACATTTACTGAGCCATGTTTTATTAAATGAGATAAATCTCTTTAGGAATGGTCTGTGTTCTTCTGAATTAGCTGAACTCTCATTCTTCCTCCAGCTCAGCCTTAGTCTTTCTATTCTCTCTCCTTGAAGGGACTGAGTTAGGCAGGACTTGCCTCAGACTATACATTCTCCAGATTGTCTACTTGTAACTGGTTGGTCTATTTTTCCCCAAGATAGTTTCAAATATTTAGAACTATGCATCCAATATGGTGGCCACTAACCACTGTGGTTATTGATAGCACTTGAAATGTGGTTAGTCAAATTTGAGATGTGTTATAAGTGTGAAATGCACACTACATTTTCATAAATTAATGTGAAAAAGTAAAATAAATCATTAATAATTTTTTAGTATTGATTACAACTTAGGCTAATATCTAGGACATAGTTGGTTACATAAAATGAACATTAGCTTTACCCTTTTGAATTTGTTAACAGTGATTACTGAAAAACTTAAAATTATGTAGGTGGTTCAGATTTGAGGCTTGTATTTCTTTTGGGTAGTGCTGATCTAGAAGTATGAGAAAACTAGAAGCTTCCATTCTCCCTTAGATCTAAGCCACAGTTGTCAATCCAGTTATTAATAAATCTATTAATTAGAAAGCTTTTGGCTAAACTTTCTTTTCTGTTTCATGAACTAGTTATAAACCAGAAGGTAGGAGGAGTGAACTTTGGTTCACTTGCTTTACTGTTTGAGGGACTATATTCCAACATCAATTAGTAAACTGCAATTCAGTTCTGGCACTGAGCCCCTGGAATTAGCATTGACCCTACAAGCTAAAGGGTACATTTCACAGCAAGACTGCCCTCATTTCCAACTAATTGACTATAAATCTGGGGATTCTTATGGCCTTCCCTGGGCTTGATAATTCATAGGAACAAATCACAGAATTCAGGAAAGTTCTACAGTTATGATTATAGTTTTCCTTTTTTGTTTGTTTGTTTTTTGAGACAGAGTCTCACTCTGTCACCCAGGCTGGGGTGCATTGGTGTGATCTCAGCTCACTGCGACCTCTGCCTCCCAGGTTCAAGCAATTCTCATCCCTTAGCCTCCCAAGTAGCTGGGACTACAGGCATATGCCACCAGGCCCAGCTAATTTGTGTGTGTGTGTAAGTGTATTTTTAGTAGAGATGGGGTTTCACCATGTTGGCCTGGCTGGTCTCGAACTCCTGAGCTCCAGTGATCCCCTTCCTCAGCCTCCTAAAGTGCTAGGATTACAGGTGTGAGCCACTGGGCCCAGCTGATTATAGTTTTCTTATGAAGAATACAGATCAGGAACAGTTAAATGATGAGACGCAGAAGGTGAGTTCTAGGAGAGGCCCTAGCACAGAACTTCCATGGCTTCCCCTGGAATCAGGGAGTATCAACCTCCTGGCACACTGAGGTGTTCACCAAACAGGAAGCTCCACTGAGCTTCAGTGTCCAGAGGTTTTATTGGAGTTTTATTACACAGGCATGGTTGATTGAATCACTGACCATTTGATTGAACTCAATGTCTAGTCCCCCTTCTCTCACGGGAGAGCAAATTGCTTCAGAATCCCAACCCTCTAATTATGTGCTGCTGCTTTTTGGTGACCAGCCCCAACCCTAAAGTTATGTAGGGGTCCACCATGAGTTATCTCATTAGCATAAACACATGTGATACAGGAGGCTTATAAATAACAAAGATACTTCTATTACTTGAGAAATTTCAAGGATTTTTAGAAGCTTTGTGCCAGGAGTCTGAAACAAAGACCAGACAAATTCTTTGTAACACAACAGACTGAAAGGTGCAGTGTGAGAAGAGCAAAGAGACTGATTCACCATTTAACTAATGTTTATTGAGCTGCATTTTTCTAGACACTTCAGATATATTAGTGAATATCAAACATTCCTGTTCTTGAACCTTACATTCCAGCAGGTGAGACAGACAACAATAAACAAACTAACTAATAAATCAATTATAGAAACTATTAGAAGATGTTGCTATCGGAGAAAGCAAAAATAAAACAGAGATTGTCAGTATTGGTGTGGAGTGATTGGCAAACTGTGGTTTGTAATTTATAATACACTGGTCAGTGCAGATCTTGTAGGAGAGTGGCACTGAAGCAAAGACTTGAAGGCAGTGATGGAGTTAGCCTTACAGCAATCTTGGAGAAGAATGTTTTAGTCAAGGAAACAGCCAGTGCAAAGGGCTGAAGGCAGATGTGTTTCTGTCATAGTCAGGAAACAGCTAGAAGTCCCTTGTAACTAGAACCAGGGAAGATAGTGAGAGAGGAGAGAAATCGAGGCAGCAAGGGGCCAGATGGTGTAGGGCTTCATAGACCATTGTGTAGTCTTTGGATTTTTTCTGAGTGAACTCTTTCATTTGGAAAACGGCACTAACTTCCTCTTTAATAAATTTACACAGGCTGCTGTGGTAAAAATGGACTACAATACACAAGAATAGAAGGAAGACTAGCTTTGAGGCAATTGTCATTTTCCAGTCAGGAGATGATAGTAGTTCAGAAGAGACTGTTAAGAGAGGAGGGGGTGACAGTCAGGGCTTGAATATGTTTGGAAGCTAAAGCCAATAGGATTTCCTCCGAAACTGAAAAGTGAGGGGTTGAGTAGTCCAAAGTAAGACTGGGCACTGGATGTCTTCTAGGCTGTGGTAAGAAGTTCAGATTTTATCCTGTGTGCAGTGGAAAGCTACTGAAGAGTGTAAGCTGAGTGGCCTGATTGTATTAGCATATTATAAAAGTCACTCTGGAGGTTCTATGGAGGAAGGATGGGAAAGTGGGGAAGAGTGGGGAATGGGGAGTGGAGAGGTAGTATTTAAACTCCTTGTAGGTATTAAGTGCTCTTACGTTAGAGGACCCATCCCATTTCAAATTACATATTAAAATACACCCACATCTCCTATTAAATAGCAATTTTGCTATAAGCATTTTAAAGCAGTTTAATAATTTTGCTTTGAAATTATTTGGCCTGGATTACTCATTTAATTCACAAATGACCTTGTTTCCTCAGCAATTATTATGCATACTTAAGTGAGAAAATCTGACCTGCAAGTTGATTTCAGATGTAAACATATTTTTTACAATTTGTGATTTTTAACAGTGTAGAATTTAATGATATACTGTTACATTTTGTAGACAAATCAACACATCTTAATATTATGTCTGATTATGTCATTTTCTTCTTGTATTTTTGAGCGCATACTCTCTTTTATACAGGTCTCTAAGGTTTTTATAGGCTCCTAAAAACCTTATAGGCTCATAAGCCTAATGGATTAAATGACTCTGGATACCAGGAGAACACAGTTAGAAAGCTGTGTTATCTGAGAGGTACTTTTAAAAGGATCTGGTTTTCACTAGCTTCATAAAGGCAGGATTTTAGAGAAATCCAAGTGTTTACCATGTCGTAGGGTTCTTTGTATAATTTCTACATTCATTTTTCAGCAGTTACCTTCTGTTTCTTATACAACTGATCTTGAACTTGCTAGAATGATTGGATGATTTTGCTCCTTGACTCGATTTGCTATAATGTGGTCTGTTCATGTCACTGTGGAATATTTTCCACCCTGATTCAGTGAGGATGTCTATAGAATTATTAAGAGGCTGAAAAAAAGACACAAAACATTGATTTTGTTTTTACTACCCTTGATAATGGATTCTCTTTTTATTTTCCTGATAACCTGGCATTAGATTGCATGCATTGAATTCAAAGAGAAATCTAGTCCTAGCTATATTATACAGGGCTGGATGTTGACTGTGGAGTAAATAATTCTAAAGGGACACTGCTCATTTTAACTCTGAATTCACTTTCAGTTACTATAAAATGGCAAAAGATTTTGCAATGAATCTGCAAAGAAATGCATTTTCCGCATTCAATTGAGTACGTGCTTTTGTGATTAAACGTTCTGATATTGTGTGTGCTACACAAGAAAGAGGAAATAGTTAAGAAAATCAAACTAGAATTTTAAAGATCAAGTAATTTTCCCTTGTTTTCAGAATGGGCTTGCCAGGATCATTTATAAATACTTGTTCCTTTGTAGGGGAACTCACCCATGGCTACCCTACCTGTTCCTCATTCAGTTGTAATTTTGAATATTACAATTTATCTGATTTGCAGACTATTCTGAGTGGTATTCTTTGTTTCGCTTTTAAATGAATATGATTCATCAAATTTGATTGTTCTTTTGTGCCCATTTGCTTTGGAGTCCTTGCTAGTAATGAAACAAAAGGCTTTTCAGATGGATATTTGAGTGATGAATGGTGACACCTTTTTCTCTTTACCTTACTTCAAGCTGCCAATCTCTTCACAAAGACATTGTGTCTCCCCGTTCTCTTAGTACACCACTTTCATTGCTGTGATAGAAAATCTTAACAGTCAGCACTGAAATTGCATTCTTCACGTGATCATCTCACATTTTGCATGGATAGTTGCCTATAATAAGTATATTACTTTCTTCTCTTACTGTATTAGTGGAGTTGGTAGCAGGATGATTTTTTGGCCTTTGTTTTTGTTTTAAATATAACATTAAAAAGTACAAAAGGAAATAATCAAAAATATGGGCTAGGGATTTAGACTTTTCAATGCACAGCTTTTCCTTCCTCTGGGTACTTTGGGCAAGTTAATTTATTTGTGTTCATCAGCTCACTAATCTGTAAAATAAAGGTTGCTATCATTCATTCAATGCATATTTATTAGAATGCCTACCTTTCAGGAAGTATTCTAGGCACTGAGTATATATAACACTGAATAAAAGAGTTCCAGGTCCAGTGTGGTGGCTCATGACTGTAATCCCAGCACTTTGGGAGGCCCAGGTGGGCAGATCATTTGAGGTCAGGAATTAGAAACCAGCCTGCTCAGCAACGTGGTAAAACCTGTCTCTGCTAAAAATACAAAAATTAGCTGGGTGTGATGGTGCACGCTTGTAATCCCAGCTACTTGGGAGGCTGAGGCAGGAGGGTCGCTTGAACCCAGGAGGCAGGGGTTATAGTGAGCCAAGATTGCACAACTGCATTCCAGCCTCAGCGACAGAGCGAGACTCCGTCTCAAAAAAAAAAAAAAAAAAAAAAAAAAAAAAAAAAAAAAAAAGATAAATAAATAAGCATTCCTACCCTCTTGGAGTTACCTTTTATTAAGGCGTGAAGGAGACAGCAAGTGAGACCATCTGACACATATATTCCTTCATATAATGCTATTTCCTTTTACTTTTTCTCCCTTCACAGTAAGGAATTAGCTTTATGACAGTATATTTATAATTATTATTTTTATGTTTCATTTTTGTTGGTTTGCTTTCAAATCTGAAAGGGGAATTTGTGGTGAAGTTGTAACTTTTAAACGTAAGAGTTCCTAACAAGTACAAGGAAAGGAAGTGATTAGAAGAAATTTCTGGACAGCACTTAAGTCAGATGTCCTAGATTCTGACTGCCTGGGAGAGTTAAAACCTTCTAATTTTGCAAACATGATGTTTTTTTAAAATCCTGCATTTTAAAGTAATGTTCAAAAACCTCACTGGCCCAGTCTGGGATGTAACACTGCTGTCTCTAATTAGAGTAAGGCTTTCTCTTCCGAGACCTTCCGTATACTGGGAGGAAGACAATTCGCAGTGCTCAGAGGAACATCTATAGAAATGTTTTGACCAAAGGAAAACTGATGAAGAAATTTTACAGAGAGGAAGTTCTTTTCCTTGGAGAAAACAATGTGTTAACAAAGGAGTCTGGAAACTAACTGCAGGTGAATTGCAAAATGCCTTGGAGAGCATTGTCTTAGTATATACCATGAATAAGATATATTTCTAAAATAGTATAATCTATATTCTTTAAGAGATTTGTCACTTTGTTTAGAACTCTATTCTAGGCCTGGCATGGTGGCTCACGCCTGTAATCCCAGCACTTTGGGAGGCCACAGTGGATGGATCACTTGAGGTCAGGAGTTTGAGACCAGCCTGGCTAACATGGTGAAACCTGGTCTCTACTAAAAATATGAAAATTAGCTGGGTATGGTGGCATGCACCTGCAATCCCAGCTACTCGGGAGGCTGAGGCAGGAGAATCACTTGAACCTGGGAGGTGGAGGTTGTAGTGAGCCAAGATCGCATTACTGCACTCCAGCCTGGGCAACAGAGCAAGATACCATCTCAATAAATAAATAAATAAATAAATAAACCAAAAACCT
The DNA here is from genome assembly GCF_001698545.2 of Rhinopithecus bieti. NCBI lineage: Eukaryota > Metazoa > Chordata > Mammalia > Primates > Cercopithecidae > Rhinopithecus > Rhinopithecus bieti. The sequence goes on from NW_016803902.1 coordinate 2,953,270, forward strand.
CTATTCTAGAACTATATTCTTTAATAGATTTGTTGCTTTTCTTGTTTTAAGTAAATTTTTCTCATAGATGGAGGTGTATTCATTCTGGTATCTAGTGGCCTTTGGATATATCCTAGACGCTGTGCCTGGATGAATGAAAGTCTGTGCAAGAAGGGCCCTATTGATATAAACGATGGCTAACATTTCTGGAGTGTGTACCATGTGGTATGTTCAGTTTTATACCTTTTACATATATTACCTCATTTAATCATCACAACATTCTCTCCATTTTAGAAATAAACATAAAAGGCTTAACTAATTTGCCCAAGACCATCGAGTTAATAAATAGTAGAGTCAGAATTTAAAGTAGAACCATCTTAGTCAGGACTACTCTTTCCACTTCATTAGATAAACAATGGATAATTCTGTAAGGACTAGAATCCCTTGAGTGGCATAGAATAAATGTAGACATTGAATAGGAACTTGCTATATTGGTCTGATTCTTACTCTCTTCTCACTTCTCTTTGCCCTTCAACACACATATTATACACACCGAAAACACACATAATACTTGAAAACACATTTGTATGCAGAGATAAATGGGTACAGCCAGTGGGCGGAGCTGCTGAGAAAAAAGGCCAGTCCACCGACAGTGCGGATTGTTTGCTATTGACGATTAGATTCAGGAACCCAAGTGCCTCCAATAGCTGTGCAGTGTGGCTAGAGGTCCATTGAATAAATACTTGGGGCTGAATTAATTGAGCAGAACTACCTTTTGAATACCTTAAGTTTGCCTGAAGGAAATCTTCAGGGCCTTAGAGAGTGTTTAATATTTATTAAATAAATGAGGCTTTCAGGGCCTGGGAGCCCCTAAATTAAGGCAGTGACAAAGGGAATGAATTAGTTCTAAACATGTGTGTATACACAAATGTACACATTCCTTTGGAGTCCACATTTCTTAGGACTGAAGTCCTGTAGAATACAACCAGACGCTGCTTTTTCATTCAGAATTTTCTTTCTTGTGGAAACACTCCATTTGGCTCTTGCAATTTGGATTTGAAAGTAGTGAATGTCTGTATCCAGTTGGCATGAACAGAAGTCTTAGAATTTGGACACAGGAAGAATAGCTAATGGATGCTGGGCTTAATACCTTGGTGATGGGATGATCTGTGCAGCAAACCACCATGGCACACATTTACCTATGTAACCTGCACATCCTGCACATGTACCCCTGAATTTAAAATAAAAGTTTGAAATAATAAGAAAGAAAACAGATGTGTTTGTTCTTCAACTCTTTTGAATGGTTTATTGCATGGAAAATTGTTATTCACAGTATCATCCATTTACAGTGAGAGATTCTATCAGTTGTCAGCACCACTTAAAGACATCAATAAGCAGAGTCTTTGGATATTACTCCTGGCTGGCACCTGACTTAATGGAGGGACTGGCACTTTGAAGGGAGGGGGAATGGAAGGGAAGCAACGTGGGGAGTAAAATCTATGCATTTAGTCCAATAAGTCCCACCCTTTTGTGGAATTGTTTGACCTGATGTTATCTAATTAAAGCTGCTCTTCCACACAAAGCATTGTGTGGCATATGTATTTAAAATCATTTATAAAATTAACTCGATTTTTGGTTTGAAGTATTATTTGTAGAATTTTTGTATCTTTCTTCACTGAAATGATTGTGATACTGTAGGGTGGGAATCACTGATTAAGGGCCAGTGGTGTGCACTAGAAAAATGTAGATTTTGCAGGCAGGAGGCCAGGCTCCCTTCTCAATTTCACCACTTGCTGTCTGTGTGACCCTGTTTGGGAAAGCCGTGTAACCTTTCTGAGCTTCTTTAAGCTTTAAAAAAGTTGAAGTATGTGGGCACAATGCCCAACACACAGTAAGTGCCCTATAAATCCTTACTTTCATTCCTTCCCTTCTTTCAAATACATAGACACTCATAGATCATAATGATGCTGTCAGGAACCACGTGCTAAGGTATATTGGAGAGACAAAATTGTTTCCTTGCCTGAAATGACAGGTTTGCTCATGTCACACCTCAACTAACCTACTTACTGAGTCACTCCAAGGCTGTTTTTTTTTTTTTTGAAGTAGCCTGATGCCAAACATATGCTGACAGTGATTTCAGTATGGAGCGTTGTACTAAATTAAATGAGAAGAAAACTCAAAGGCAGCTGGATATACACTAATATCTATACGTATCTTGTCTCCTTGGGGGTTTTCTCATTTAATAGAGATAGAAAATTTCAGAAATTAAACTGCCCTTATAAAGAAACGAAGGTTTTAAAATTGGTAGACTTGGTGTATCCTGGATGAACTTTAATCTAGAGTTTTTTATACTCTCCAAATGGTGTTGTAAGGTTGGCTTCTCAGAGACTAAAGTTAGAGCCAAAAGGAGTTAGAAAACCAGATGGTGGGGCTGATTCAGTGGCAGCAAATCTTATTGCTGTCCCGGGGGCTTCATGGAGATTCTGCTACTAAAATTGAACAATGTTTTTCCTAATTTGCAAAAAAAAAATACATTAATACACAGAATGTGCTTATTTTCTAGGTTTGCATCCATGCTTTTTCTTAATTTTGGCACCTGTTATTTCTTGCCTTTTCCAGAGTCTGGTGTGAGCCAAACATATACCATTCAGCACAATATTATTTGAGTATAATGTTTCAATAGTGCGTAATGAGTTGCAGAGCAACCATGACATTCAAGTTAGCATCTCATAAAATCTGAGAATCGTTGTCTGAGATTTGAGCCTAAAGATGGCCTTAAAAAGCTTCTTTAAGTAGGAGTGACCTTAGCCAGGTCAACTCTCCCTCTTGCCAGATGGAAAATATCAGAAAAATATTTTTTTCTCTCCCTTATTCTGACAACAGGGAGCCCTACTTGTCATGCTTACTTAAAAACTGACAAACACATCTCCCATTGTAAAGGCACCAAATATTTTAAGTGCTAACCTTGTTTTTAGCCCTCCTACTTCATATAGTCCAGGTTTGCCTAAGAATCTCAGAACATCAGCATAGCTATGAGGTTAAGAGTGTAGTTTTGCAGTCAGGGTGACTTGGTTTGAAATCCTGCCCCATTCGCTGTGTCATCTTGGGCAAATTTGGGGCCTCATTTTATTATTTGCAAAATATAAATATAAATAGTAGTACCTCTCTGGTAAGTTTGTTGTGATGATAAATAAATTAATAAGCCAGAATTGCATACTCTCTTTGGAGAAGGGATCACCTCCGGTTTGAACTTTGCAGTAACCCCAGTGCCCAAAGCATATACTCAGTAAATATTACATAAGAAAATTAATGGATAATGCATCTTAAGCAGTTAGCAACATGTCTGGCACAAATGGGCCTCTCAATAAATAGTAAGGATGGCCATAATAATAATGGTAGTTGTTATATCATTAGCTTTAAATTACTACATCTTTTGAAATACATTTTATAAAACTACAAAGAATATTTTGTGACTGGAAGGAAGACTAGATATGTTTAAAATGACATTTCCCAAAGCAGCCTCCTACCATTCAATGCCCTTTTCATATCATCAGTGTGGCTTTGGACAAGACAGTCTCTGACCATCTCTTAGTTCATAAGGCCAAACTTTGAGAATAATCTCACTTCTAATCTCCCTCTCTTGCAAGCCATGTTTCCAGACTGTTGAGTGGCTCTGGGAAGCAGTAGGTGGTTCATGGATGCAGACATTAGAAATCAAAGCTCGGCTCTAAGAGGGGAGAAGATGGAAAGTTCTTTGAGTCCTTTTGGCTGAATAGGTGACTTAATGAGATGATCACTCCAGGAAGCATTGCTGTTTCCTTCCCTTAAATAATGAGTATCTTTGAGTGACTGTATTTACCTTCCTTGCAGCTTAGTTTCTTTGATGTCTGTGTAGGGTTTCTTTTATCTCTGATGGCTTCACTTTGTCTCACAACAATGATCAGGGTCTTCATTATGCTGCCCAATTTGGTAGCAGAAGCCCATGAGAAGCAAAAGTTTGGAAGCCACAATCTTCTCATTATCATGGAGATTAGGTTGCCTTGTCAACAATATATGCAGAAGAGAATAAATTTAAACTAGCAACTAAGATATATTTATCAAGACCTGGTCTATTAACTTGTTTAGTTTTGTTGTGCAAGCCATTCAGGTTTCTAATGTGGCAGGTGAACTTTTGGGTAGCTTATGTTGCTAATAGCCAAATGGCATACAATAATCAAAGCAATAAATGTGAGTATTATTAAGCACAAGCGCAATGGCCTGAAATAGAATTGCTGAGTGCTTATAAATTACTCTATTATTATTTGAAGGAAAGAACAATCCAAGTTGAAATATGGAAACCACACGCCACACAGTTCTGTCACTATTATTGTCCTGTATGAGGTAATTTCTGGGTTTTATTTATAATTCTCAGGTAAGTTGTTTTTTCTCCCCAGCTGCAGAACTCTGACTTGAATTCCATTTTCATTTTAAACATCAATAGTTCATTGTGTAAGAGCATTCTTCATGCTGCAAGTTCTTGGCATTTTCTATGAGGAATATAGCACAGTAACAATTCTTTATAGGGATGGGAAAAATAAAACATGACAGACTAAAGATAGGTGGTTAAGTTGTAACAAAACCCAGCATATAAAGCTTGGAGAAGATTTATACAGAGAAACAAAGCTACTGTTCATGCCAGAGAAATCAGTAAAGAGGAACTGAAAAAGAAGTGAAGAATGTATGCTTCAAAGCTATAATGAGACTTGGCTGCCTCAGGCAATATCAGTAAGGAATAACATGCCCTAATTTTGTAGTCTCAGAAGCAAAACATTTCTTTTTCAGTTGATTATTCAGAATATGTGCCATTAGCCATATGTGTACATTTTAGTCAGCAATACAGCTGTAGCCCACATTTCATTAACATGTGTTCTGCTTCCTGCTCGAACACACAACACCCAGAAATGTGTCCCTGACCTTTTAATCTGGCTTGCTCTTTCTTCCTTCATTTACCCATCGTTTATAATAGCAAACTCCCTGAACCCCCTCCTTCTAGACGACCTCTCTACTTTTTCTCAGTTGCTGACATTGTAGGTGTCTCGTTGTCAATTTGGTAGAAGATGTCTTGGAATAGAACCTCTCAAAACCTGGAAATTCTGTTGAGTCTGTTTGATCTGATTACCTTGGAGGCAGATGACAAACTTTCATCAGCTCTTGCATTTTGTAAATAATCTTTGGTAACCATCGTGGTCATCTTTGAGTAGATTACTTGGGATTCATCTAGAGTCTCAGTGCCTGGTGATTTTAAAGAAAAAATCAGAGGGTACACTTTCCAGGATGGCTTGGGTCAGTTTGCTGAATGGAAGAAAGAAAAATACAGGTGTACACCAATTTTGGGTCCATTGCGGTCTGACGATTTTGGTTGGATATATATGGATGTCAGCAAGTACAACTTATCTAATGGATGAGTTGATTTTCAAGTTGAGTCCTTGTGTAATGGTGTAATGTTGAGCCAAGGAAATGCCAGACCTTTGAATCTAGATGTCTTCACGGATAGGGCAAGACCTTGATGCTTAAAGCCCATGTATGGCATCACAGCTGTATGTAATCAAAGACTGCTTGGTGGGGCCTGAAGATAATACAGGCTCACAGAACGAAATGTTATTATGAACAAGCACAGTCAGGGAAGGCTTCCTGGAGGAAGCAGCATTTGGAATGAGATTTTGAGGGAAGTAAAATGAAAACATTAAAAGTAGTTCAGTTGTTTCATTACTTTACATTTTAGTAATATATTTCTAAACATTACTTTGGTTGCTAGATTTAGCCAATTAATTTGAGTGCTATAAATAGCAAATGAATAAATTTTTTCAATTGCCTGTTTAGAAATGTACAAAGAGAATGGAGGTAGTTTTAAAGAGGCTTCTTTTAGGCAAAGGAAAAAAAGATTTAAGCTAAAGAATATAGGAAACTACCTCGTTCCAATAGGTGTTGAATGTAAAGTAGTCAGACATTTTTTTAAAATTGAAATTATATACTGGAGAACTAGAGGAAGGCTGGAAAAGTCAAAGTCTTTAAGCCTTATTAGTTAAGGATGAATTTTTGTATCAAATTACATTTCTAAGAGAATAAGATTCTTGCGACTCAAGGTATGGTTCTGGGACTGGTAACATCAGCATAAACTGAGATTATATTAAAAATACATAATCTGAGGACCCTCCCAGACCTACTGAATCAGATTCTGCATATTAACAAGACTCCTGGGTCATTTGTACACACTTTAACATATGGGAAGCAGCAGCATTCTTAGGTGGACAGCCTGTTGTAATGCAGTGGTACCCAGCTTGATAATCAGCAGAATCATCTAGGTGGCATTTGTTGCATTTAATTAAAAACTTTTTTTTAACAGTAACTCAGATCTAATGAATCAGAAGTTGGGGGCTGTGGTGCGCAGAGGTTGTAGAAATTGCATTATATATAATATATAGGTTTCTACATTTCAAAGAACTTCACAGGCAATTCTGGCAATCTAGATTTGGAAGCTGCTGATGTATGAGACTAGAGTAGTGATTCATAACTCTAACTGCTCTCTAGAATCATTTGTGATGTTTTAAAAAATTATAATGCTAGGGTCAGTCCTCCAGAGATACTGGTTTAATTAGCCTTGGGTGGAATTTACATATGTGTTTTTTTTTTAAAGCAGACTTACTGAGAGATAATTTATATACCACAAAGTGCATCCATACAGCAACTTTTTAAAAAAAGCTTTCCAGATGATTCTGATGTGCAGTCAGGCTTGAGAACCCCTGGAGAAAGACCAGCAGGAGGCTCTTATATACTCCCATTGGGAAACAAAGAGATCTGATTTTCGGTAGTGTCAATGAATAAAGTCTGTACGGATGTGTGAGGCTAAGATGTAGGGAGAAATTCAGAGAATTCTCTGAGGTTGAATTAACAGATTTTAAAAATTAATTTTGCATGGGTAGAGAACTAATTCAATAGTCTAGGATTATGTCAGTTTCATTTGACCGACTGGATGGATAGTGACACCTGTGGGCTCACTTCCCTCTTTCCTATTCAGAGATTAGGAGATGGCATGAGGTATAAAATATTTAGACTTTCAGATTATTTATTAAATTCAACATAGCCAAATTCAGCAGGATCAACAATAGGTATACTATACCCAAGAAACTTCTGAATACCGGAATTTAGTACCTTTTAAATCTGCAATTAAAGATAATCTCTGTTGTGATCTATCCATTGTTTGTTGCACAGACCCTTCCTCATACTTCTGTGTATCTTCCTTAAAGGTGGGTTGATAAGAAGTACATGTATTGCCACACTCTGAATACTCTTTATTAACACATGCCTGTTTTTACTATAATATCACAAGCAAGAGGCAGGAGCTTCATGCTTGAGGTAACTGTGAGTGGCTCATTCTCAGATCAGTCTTTGTTTGTTTGTTTGTTGTTTGAGACAGGGTCTCACTCTGTCACCCAGGCTGGAGTGCAGTGATACACTACAATGGTATAATAATGGCTCACTACCGCCTTGATCTCCTGAGCTCAAGTGATTCTCCCACCTCAGCCTGGATAATTTTTAATTTTTTTTTTTGCAGAGACAGGGTTCTATTATGTTTGCTCAGGCTTGTCTCAAACACCTGTGCTCGAGTGACCCTCCCACCTTTACCTCCCAAAGTGCTGGGATTACAGGTGTGAGCCACCAAGCCTGGCCTAAGATCAGTCTTTGACAAGATCTCAGCTTTACAGTGTTTTCAACTCACTTTACTCTTGAATTCATAAGAATGTAAATTTCTAGCAGTGTTCTCCTTATCTTTTATTTTTCTATAATGGGTCATGGGGTACAGAGTTCAGAAGAAGTATAGTTATTGAGCATGGTCAGGAGATAAGCCTGGTCCTAGAACAGTAGGAATAAGTGTTGGAATCTATTAGAACCTCTAATTATGAATCTCTTAGAATTTTATTGATTCTGAGTAAATTTTTATAAACACATACATAACTGGACTCTTTAACTGTTAACTAAGGATGACTAAAACAGTTTTCCAGAGTCTGAGGGAAGTTTTACTGAACTGGATTGAGAAACACAGCTGTGGAAATGGTCTTTTATTCTCTGTATGTGATTGGCACAGTTGATAGAAAAGGATTGGAAGCAGGCTCAAGCCAACCCCTTCAGTGTTTAACATGGATGAGATTCCACATCAACCAGAAATGGGGCTGATCCTGTATAACACACATTACACATTCTAAGGTGGGCAGAGTCAGGTTTTCCCCTCAGCTGCTCTTCATCGGCCCCTCCCTTTCATCCACTAGAGCCTGTAACTATAAACAAGGTTTGGGACGTTGTTGGGATCTGTGGTTATTTCCACACACAGTGGTGGAGGCAGGGCTGATGGAGAAAGTGACCTGGAAATAGTACATGTGTTAGGAATTATGGCTTTTCATTGGCTGAATTTGGTTAAAGAAGGACTTTAAACTCAGTTTCCTAGGACAAAAATCCTTCTCAGACTCTCAGAACCAGGCAGTGGAGGTAAGAAAAGATGCTATCTCTGGCCAGCAGAGTTATATTTGATGACTGGGCAAAGGTTTATTCATGTTGCTATAATTTGAATGCTTGTGCCCTGAAAACTCATGTTGAAATTTGACCCCCAATGTTGGAGGCAGGGCCTAATTGGAGGTGTTTGGGAAAAGGGGGCAGAGCTCCCATAAATGCCTTGGTGCTGTCCTCTTGGTAATGAGTGAATTCTTGCTTTATTAGTTTCCATAAGAGTTGGTTGTTAGAAAGAGCCTGGCACCTCCCCATCTTTCTCTCTCTGTGCTTGCTGCTTTCTCTCTTACTGTGTGATGTCTGTACACGCTGACTCCCCTTCCCCTTCTGCCATGAGATCCTCACCAGCTGCAGATGTCAGCCTATGCTTCTGCATAGCCTGCGGAACTAAGAGCCAAATAAACCTCTTTTCTTTATAAATTACCCAGCCTCAGGTATTTCTTTATAGCAACACAATGAACTAAGACACATGTCAACCCACCTTCCAATTTTAAATATGGAAAGGGCAAATAATAGCACGCAAGGGAATAAAAGTGGTGATAAAAAGGGTCATTCACACCCAGTTGCTCTCTGTTCCTTTAAAGATGCATAAAAAGGAAAATAAATGAGCTAATTTTAAAATTCACCTGAGTAACATGACAATATTATTCTAAAGACATAGAGGAAATGCATACTCTTGTAAATGATGCTTTACAGGCAACAAAAGCCAATTTAAGATGCTATCTCATTATGATAGGAAATAAAGATATATGATCACAAGGAGATATCAGAATGCTATAAAAAGCCAATAAGCCATAAAAAGTCAATAATCTGAGATGATAGTCATCTTGACTGAGAGGAAGAAACCACTGCAAGAATATTGAAAATTCAAGAGCAGAATTAGTGCCAGGAATGGTGGCTCATGCCTATAATCACGGCATTTTGGGAGGGTGAGGCAAGTGGATCACTTGAAGTCAGGAGTTTGAGACCATCCTGGCCAACATGGTGAAATCCCTGTCTCTACTAAAAATACAAAAATTACCCCGGTGTGGTGGCACGTTCCTGTACTCCCAGCTACTCGGGAGGCTGAAGCACAAGAATCGCTTGAACCTGGGAGGTGGAGGTTGCAGTGAGCCAAGAGTGCATCACTGCACTGCAGCCTGGATGACAGAGTGAAACTCTGTCTCAGGGAAACAAACAAACAAAAAAGCAGAATTAAAATTCCCATACTGTAACATAGATAAATAACGTATTACAAAGTAGAACTAATGGTAGATGATTCAAAATTAAGAAGATGTCTTAATTTTGAATTGTCCCGGAAGCAGAGGGAAAGAAAGACAAAAAAAGATGAGTCTGAAGGTAGTAGGTAAGATACAACCACAGCGTGCTTCTCCAATGAAACATACCAAAATACAGATTAGTAAATTATATCATAATATTTTATAAAGCAGAAACATACATTCATCTGTAGAACACAAGACTCTAGGTAACAATAATAGAGTGTTACACCTACGTCCTTACGATTTTTTCAAAGATGAACAGTTTTTTTCAAGGATACAAAATTCTGTAGAGGAGGAAGTAAGAATGAAACGTATAACCTTAAAGAAAAAATCTGGTGCATCCCAGAGCTTTCCTCTGCAAAAGAAATCAAAAGATAAAAGATAAATGCTATGACATTTTGATGGAGAAAATTATGTGATTCAATAAATACTTATCCAGCCAAATTTTTCCTTCTATATAATGATAATACAAAGTGTAAGAGTTCAAAAAACACATTGAATAAGGCACTCCACATGCCAGCGGGTAATTAAAATAAAGACCCCAAGAATAATCACTTCATTAAAGACACAGAAAAGAATATCAAAGCCAGTTGCTCATAGAAGAGAATTAAAATAATTGTTTTACATAAATTAACTGCTAAGGCAGAACACAAATCTGAAAATAATCTGTAAAATTCTGTAAAAAAATCTGTAAAAAGAAAATACAAATCTAAAGAGAAAAATGTCCCACAGGAAATAGGCGGTCATGGTGTAACCGCAAGGGAAAATGAATGCATATTAAATTTCATATTTCACATATGAGTCTAAAATGATATATTGCTCTACAACCATCTATATGTCTCTATATCCTCACATACCAACATACAGAGATACACATATACATACATACTGCATGTGTGTGTGTGTATGTATATATTATCATATATATATGAGAGAAAGTGGGGAGGAAGATAAGATTTAGGTGTTGAAAATCTTAAAAGTAAATTCTAGTAGAATTAAAGATAGATTAGTTTTCCAAATCACCACGTCAGGTACAAGCAAACTAATTGTAGTTCTCTTAAAACGTATAGATTTTTAAAAAATAGCAGGGCAGCCTACAATATAGAATTGTCAAATATAAAATAAAATATTAACTATATGGTATAATTAAATATAAATGGTTTAGCTTCCCACTTATAAGGCAAACACTATGCATTTGTATTTTAAAAATCAACAACATTAAGTTATAAGACTGATAACAACAACAACAAAATCCCAGAATTGGGCAAACGTAAAGCAATTCTGAACAGAAAGAATGCAAGGGAGGTAATATTAATATCTATAAAAATAGAATTCAAGGGAAAAAACGTTAAAAGAATTGTGAATAGACACTTAATATTGATGAAAGGTAAACATCATACAGACATCATAGATATGAATCTGTGTTTACTAATAAAACATGGAAGCACATAAAGCAAATATCTTAGACAAGCAAGGAAGATTGGCAGAAACAGACTTGCAGTGGCAGATTTTAATGCACTGTTCTCAGTTTGTAACAAGTGACAGAGAAAATAAATACAAGCCTAAGGATTAAATAATTCATAAAGGTGAATTACCACATATATCTTAAAATTTGTACCCTCTAGAGAATATTCCTATTTTTCCAGATGTTCATGGAATATTACCAACAATGATAATAGAAAACACTAGTCATGTTTGTAAATCAGGAATTATTCCGCTATACACAGTAAAACTCTGAAAGAATGGCAAAAGTTTCCACAAACCAAGAAACCACAACTACTCAGAAACGAATAGTAAAGTAAACCTAAATAACAAATTGTTCAAAGAAAAAATAAAACATGATTAAGAAATTATTTAGAATTACTAGAATAGGTGGAAATAAACACAGCTCTATATGCCAAGCTTCTTCTACATGGCCAAAACTATATTTTGAAATAAATTCATATCTTTGCATACATTTGTCATTCTAGGAAGTGTAGCCTATAGCACTGACTAGAACAGAAGGTAAGTTACTGGAAATAAAGGTAAGGAAAAGTGAAAGGGGCAGTTGTCAGTTGCTAGAGTGCTATGAATGCCACTTACAGTAGAAGATAATAAAGTTTATTAGTGATGTGGGTGGCACTTTTTGAAAGTGATTTCTGGATGAGGAGGGGAATAGAGGATTGGCAGAGAAAACGATGACCTTGGTTTTGAACATACTGATGTCTGATTCATTACTACTTTAAAACAAGGTAATAATTATAATCATAATGGCAGTAAATATTTTTATTAAGGGCTTGAAATGTCCTAGGCACTGTGCTAAGTGTTTGCAAGTATTGCCTCAATGAATCCTCATTATATTCCTATACCTTTAAAGTGAGTATTTGTCTATGTCTTATTTTTTCATTTCAATTAAATGTAATAGCTTTATTTTATTTTATATTTTTTTTTTTTTTTTTTTTTTTTAAATTTATTTTATTTTTTTTGGATGTTTTTTGCTAAACTGCATATATATAATATATATATATAAATATATATATTTTTTTTTTTTAAAATTATACTTTAAGTTCTAGGGTACATGTGCATAACGTGCCAGGTTTGTTAATATGTATACTTGTGCCCATGTTGTGTGCTGCACCCATCAACTAGGCAACACCCATCAATTTCATCATTTATATCATGTATTAAAACTCCCCAATGCAATCCCTCCCCTCCTCCCATGATTTAGGCCCAGTGTGTGATGTTCCCCTTCCACGAGTTCAAGTGATCTCATTGGTTCAGTTTCCCACCTATGAGTGAGAACATGCGGGTGTTTGGTTTTCTGTTCTTATGATAGTTTGCTAAGAATGAGTGTTCCAGCTGCATCCATGTCCCTACCAAAGGACACAAACTATCCTTTTTTATGGCTGCATAGTATCCATGGTGTATATGTAGCCACATTTTTCTGAATCCAGTCCTGTCACAGATGGGACATTTGGGTTGATTCCAAGTCCTTTGCATTGTGAATAGTTGCCGCCAATAAAATACATGTGCACATGTGTCTTTTTGTAGTAGAATAATTTATAATCCTCTTGGTATTATACCCAGTAGTGGATGGCTGGGTCATATGGTACATCTAGTTCTAGATAGCTTTATTTTAAAAGCAATGCAGCCCATCATAAAAATTTAATTTGTAAAAGAGATTATTGAATGAAATGTATTAATATATCTACCTCTTGCTATCTCAGACCCCCAACAGCCCTCTGTAGAAATAATTTTCTTGTTTCTTGGATGTCCTTTTCAGGATCTGGCCTGAATATATGGAAAATATGTATGTATATATTTATGCATATGACCCTTTTTATTTATAAACTAGAGGCATATTATATATTGTTAAATACCTCCTTTTTCACTTAATATGTTGGATACAGTCTCATGTGAGCAACATATAGAATCATATTATATTTTTCTATGCCTATATTGTATTCTTTGTGTGACTGTGGCATGATTTATTTAAACAGACCACTATTGGTGAATATTTTAGTTTTTTTTCCAGGTTTACTTCTAAAAAGAACATTTCAATGAATAAACTTGTACCTATCTCTTTGTGCACAGCACATGGTGCATGCATATGTTTATCTATAGAAAAAAATCTTGTAAGTGGATTACTATATCAAAGGTATGTGCATTTTAAATTTTGATAGATATTTCCAACTTGCCTTCCAAAGAATTTTAGCAATTTACATTTCTAATAGCAACATATGATAGTACATCTTTCTTCACATTCTCGCCAACAAAGTAGTGTTGGATTATATGATCTTTGCCAATCTGGTATATATTACACACACACACACACATACACACAGACACACACACGGAGATAAAATGATACCTTATTATTTTAACTTGTTCTTCTTTGAGCATTTTTATTTTAAACAGGATCTTGGTCTGTCACCCAGGCTGGAGTGCAGTGGCATGATCTCAGCTCACTACAGCCTCCACCTCCTGGCTCAAGCGATCCTCTCACCACAGCCTCTTGAGTAGCTGGAATCACAGGCATGTGCAACCACCACTGGCTAATTTTTGTATTTTAATTACAGATCAGGATTTCGCCACGTTGCCCAGGCTGGTCTCAAACTCATGGGTTCAAGCGATCCTCCTGCCTCAGCCTCTCAAAGTGCTGGGATTACAGGCGTGAGCCACCATGCCCAGCCTTGAGCATCTTTTCATGTGCCTGGAAGTTTCTCATATTTCTTTTCCTGTGAAGTCTGCTTTTTTACTATCTCTTTTTCTGTTAGGCTTTTAAATTTGTCTTATTGATTTATATGGACTTTTTATTTGTTAAGAAAATTAGTCTTTTTTCCTCCCATAATAATTGCCTATTTTTTATTTATCTGTTTTTTTGCTTTTGGGCTTTGTCGATTTCCCTTTTTTTGGCAGAAAAATAGGTACTGTTGTTATTGCCACCATATTAAAAATGAGAAACCAAAGCTCAGTGGCATTTGGTAACACAATGAAAGCCAAGTTTGTCTAATTCCAATGTTTACATTCTTAACTGCTATACAATTCTGCCTCCTAATGTTTTAACATTTAAGCATTATTTTTGCCTTGAGAGAAAGCTAGCTGTCCCTTGTGGAATCTGCTTTCTCTGCAGCTCTTTCAAAGTGTGTCTGTTTATGTCAGACATACCATATACCTCATGTTCATGAGGGTAAGTGTTGTTGATGATTTTCCGTTCTTTCCTTTTTTTTTTTTTTTTTCTTTTCGTTCCTTTTGTTTCTTTTCTTGCTTTGAGACAGGGACAGGGTCACCCAGGCTGGAGTGCAGTGTCACCATCATGACAAACAGCAGCCTTAACCTCCCAGGCTTGAGTGATCCTCTCATTTTAGCCCCGCTAGTAGCTAAGATCACAGGCACATGCTACCACACCCAGATAACTTTTTAAAATTTTTTGTTAAGATGGGGTCTCACTATGTTGCCCAGGTTGATCTTCAACTCCTGGGCTCAAGCAATTCTGCCCTTGGCCTCCTAAAGTGCTGGGATTACAGGAATGAGCCAGTGCACCTGACCTCTTTATGATTTTCAGTGATGGTTTTAGACCATTTTCTCTTTCTTATAAAAATCTCTTTTGTTGTTGAGATCTATACTATCTGACTATAGCGCCCTATTTCTGTTCCTCCATCTGATACTATTCTACTTTATTCATGAAGATTCTGGTTCAGAATTTCTCTTCATGCCGATTCCTGTCATTATTCTTGATTACTTAAATATCTACTTGGGTGAGACAATCCAGTGTTGATATCTCTGTTTTATGAACTTCTTAAATCCCCTTGACGTTAGCTATCCAACCACTCTTTCTTATGGGTTAAACAATATTACTTCCTTGGCCATGGCCAAGATTTTGTCATCGTCGGAAATGACAACATTTCTGAAACCTTCAAACATTTCATTCTTTAAGAAGAAAGTTCTATGCCTACACTTTTCTTGCTCAACTGTTCCCATAGCAAAAATTATTTCAGCTCATTGAAACCTTTAATCTATTGTTTTACCTTTTTTCACGATTTTAGATCTTCTTATGTCTTTCCTTTGTTTCTTGGTTAAATTTCATGGCCCAAGATTTTAATCATTTTCTTGAAAATATCTCCCAATGCCCTTACCCTTCTCTTTCATATTGTACTCATCCCAGCCTTGTATTAACCCAATTTCCACCTTCTCCACATTTGTTCACAGGTAACAGAACACTACCAGAGACAGGAATGCAATCAGGTGGATTGATTGCATTTTACATGTATGATCACTTTCACTTAGGAATTAAACATGACTCAGGAATAACTCATGTTTCACTAGTAAGCTTGCTTTCTTTCTCTTAGTCCTCAAACTTTTAACCTATTCCCTTTTTAATGTCACTTGCATTATTAGTTTATGACCTTACTTCATATGTCACTGAGACAAACAGAAATCTCCAGGATAAAACTAACTCATCTGACTCCCAGTTCCACTATATCAGTACCCAACTGCTCCTGTCTCCTCCTGAAACAGGTGCTCCTCTCATCAAAGGCCAGCCCTTTCCTATGCTCTGTATCCACCCTCCCCTCTGCTTTTCAGGGACCTCACACCTTTGGTTGTCACCTCTTCTTCTGTGTCATCAGTTTCACCCTCTTTCCTAATTATTTACATCAGCATACTCTCATTGTTATCTTTCATCTTACAAAATGTCCTTCTTTGTCCACATCCTCCTCCAATCCATATGCCCTTTCAAGGCAATTTCTTAAAATTGGCTCTATAGATTGTTGTCAATTCTTTATCCACATCCACTCCATAAACTGTTCCAATTCCATTTCCAGCCTTATCACTCTTCTCTGACTTACATGTTGACAGCTCCAGGAGACATATCACTGCTGTCACCTTATTTGATGTCTTAGTAGCATTTGAACTTAGTCAGTCACCAACCCTCTTCTTGAGACACTTTCTTCTCTTTTCTGTGATAACACATTCTATTGTTTCCTTTCCTTCACCACCTTTCTAGTTACCCTTTTTTGATCATCTTTGCAGGCTCCTGTTCTACCTAAACTAAAAACATTGAAGTTTTCTAGGCTTCAAACCTGGTTTCTCTTTTCCTTTTTTTCCCCTCTATAAACAAAGGTGATCACAGATCAACATCTCCAGCCCATAGCTTTTATTTGAGGTTTGAATTTTTATCCAAATGCCCAATTACTATTTCAGCTCATAAAATAGTGTGTCTTAAACTCAACTTCTAACTTTCTACTCTAAATATATCTCTGGCAGTCTTTACCATCTCAGCTTATTATAGCACCGTCCCTCCAATTTGAATGCTGGAAGCATGAGAATCATTCTTGACTTCATCTAGCAAGTTTTGTCTAGTTTGTCTGGAAAATGTATCTCAAATCCACATAATTTTACCCATGTTCAAACTACTATGATCTCTTTTGTGAACTAGTTAAATAGCCTCCTTTCTGCTCTCCATATCTCTCGTTTCTACTCATCCAATCTAATGCAGCCAGAGTGATCTTCGTAAAAATATAAAGTAAATCATATGAGTACTAACCGTGTGTTCGGTGACTTATGCAGGTTATCTCATTTATTTTTCAAATAATCTTATGAGACAGGTACTACTATAGACCTTAAAGAAGTTAAATAATTTACTCAAGGTCACTCAGATACCAGATGGGTGAAATGAGATTTAGACCCAGGCCAATTGGCTTTACAGCCTATACTCTGAAACACTAGGCAATACTCTCTCATAAAAATTTACCATTTTCTTCCTAACAGCAACTTGAACTATTGTAGCTTAATACTTCACCTGTATTGCCTCTGGGGACCTTGAAAATTACAGCTGAATTCTTTACAATGGTGATCATTTCTTTTCCTGGCACTCAGCATCAAAGGGAGTCTTGGTTTAGGCAGCTGAATTAGGACATGCTTATTGGGGCTGCATCCTGAACTCCTGGAGGGCTCCATTCAGGTGAACAGGATTTTATACATACTATTTTATGATGCTGTTGATGGGGATGCACTATAGCAAAAAATCATTTTCTCTGAAAGTTCAGATTAATTTAGAAAAGCACCAAGGTGATTCTATGGAAATAGCATATTTACATACACTTCTCAGCAACTGCAGAATACCTGCTAGTCTCTTATCAGTTAATCATAGTAATCAAAGATGCAGAGAGAGTCTGTGTCATTATATGACAATTTTCCCATAAAGATCTGCATAAAAACAAGCACCGTTAGTTCTTTCTCTCCAATCCACCCTCTCTATACTGTTAAATTCGTCTCTCTAAAACATAGCCCAAATCCAGGAAGTTCATGGTTTAAACTTCAAAGTCTTCTCTGCCCAACAAAGGCCAGATCTTACTCTAGCATTTGAAAACCTCTAGGATCTGGTTCCTATGCTATTTTTTTCTTAGACTTATCTCTGTCTATTCCATTTATGTATATGATACTCGCAAAAAAAAAAAAAAAAAAAAGTTCCCTACACGAGCTCTATTTTCTCACTCTATGTCTTAATCTTCTTTGTTCTCTTATCTTCTTCAACTGAAATGCTTTACCCTACCCAATGCCTGCATTTAAAAATCATTATTTAAGGTGTGAAAACATATAGCATAGTGCTAGGTAGAAATTAAATTATTGTTACTATTTGCTACTCTTTATTTTTCTTATGGCATGACTTTTAGTAGAAAAGTGGCTCAGGAAATTGGATTAGTGAGAATGCAGAGTACAGTGGATACTCTGGGGAGCCTGGGGCTTGAAGAATGAATATTCAGATAGAGGTCTCTGAATCTCCAGCCTAGCCAACAGGAGTGGGCATGTGGCCAGCTCTTGGCTGAAGTAGAGAGAAAGGAGCAAGTCCACACATAAGAGTTAAGTCAGTATGTGTTTTTATGGGACCATTGGTAGGTAAAAAAATATCAAAAGTGTCAACCATGGGGGCATTGGAGGAAAATGATCAGAAGTGTGGTAGACAAAAGATAGCCTGTAGCAGATTGCTGGGTGTGTGTTACTCATATGGCATCAAATGGTCTGAGGTCAGAGAGTATAGGGGTATTTTGCCCAGTCAAGGACCAGTTTTCGCAAACTTTACTGCTAAATTTCCTTTTATAAGAGCCTTACAGAAGAAAAGGAGGCTTGGAGAAAAAAGTGACTTGCTCGAGGTCACATTGCTAGTTGTATTCCTTATGGTGCTGATGTTAACAGGTTGCACACTGCTCCTCAGAACACTTCTTGTTGGCAGTTACAATACGAATTGTGATACGATTCAAGCCCTATCACAGGGTGAGTGGAAGGACCATTCATACAGATCTTGAATACGAAAATAACATCTAGCCTTTGCTTGTCAGCCACTGGGAAGACATTGAAGTTTAAAAAATAAACTATATCTGGGCTGTATCTTAGTTTAGAGTATATATATCTCCCTGTGAGCTTATACCTGAACTACAGAGATATTCTAAGAGTATTGACATTGTGCATCTATCATTCAACTTTAAACTTGGGTCCTATTACTGTTCCTCACTGCTTGTAGTATCATATAAATTAAAACACATTAAATACTTTTATTATTGTTTTGCCAATGACAAAATGAAAATGCACTATTGTGTTAAAAGTGTTAATTTATGTAAGTCAAACATTATTATCATTTTTATAATCGTATTTTGGAATTTCATTTAAAAAATATACAAGGAGCCATATAAAATAGAAATGACTTGGCAGGGACATGATCATGATGGTGTAGGCTGCACTTGGCACTTCCCCAGGGAGCTGTTGTGGATGACTACAATGAGCATTCTCATTGTAGTTACTGCAGGTTTGTATTGTTATTATGGTGATTTTCAGGCAGATGACATTGAAATATCTTAAGTAAGAGATGCTTTGTTTCCCTTGTTTGTCCACGATTGCAGTGTCAGCTAATAATGGTGCTGTGTCCTGAGCTTCTCCTGAACTCTGAGGTCCTGGGTATATGTGCATCAATGTTAGTGTCAGAGATAATTTATGTATTCATCATCTCCATTTTCTAGTTTTTCTGGCTGTTTAATTGCTGTAAAATAGACCACTATGCCATTCAACCAGCAATTTCTTTATCTAATAATAGAGTGATTATAATAGCACCTACTGCATATGATTGCTGGCTAAGATAATGCATACTTTCTAAAATTTTGTCCAATAGATGTTAACTCTTATAGTGATTGCTTGATTTATTGATTTATGAAGTTGACTCTTGGCTCAGTAGGTCAGAGATGAGAGTCTTGCTCCCTGCATTATGATCAAGGACTTCTCTGGCCCTGGGTGAAATGGTGGTTTGCAAGGTTAACTCTAGGGGCATGCCAAGAGAATGGAGGCACCAGGAGCATTTCCAGATGAGTGCCATTTGTTAGTCTGTGGTTTATCAGTAGTGGAATTGCCAATCATCTTACTGTGTTTAGTTCCTTTTGTCTTGATGGCACAACCACAGTGCCATCTACTCCCTCTCACAATACTATAGTTGGGAGAGTTTAGTGGCAAGCTGTGCATAGACCCAGAGACGTTAACAGTACACTATCCAGGATTTTCTTCTTTCAGTGTGATAATGGTTAAGCGCATATCCTCCAGAATTAGATGACCTGGTATTGAATCCTAGCTTTGCCATTTATTAGCAGAGTGACCCTGGACTTGAACTTGACCACATAATATGTAGTTTCTTCAGTTATACGATGGGGGTAAGACACACTTATCTTTTATGGTATAGGAATTAAAGGCGATAATTCATACAATATGTTTATAACAGTATCTAGCACCTAAAAATAAATAAATGTTAACTATTATTTCTGGGTTTATATGTTTAGTTGTTCATCTAAATGTTGAGTACCTATAATACGTTCAACATTATTCTGAGTATTGGGGGGAACAGTGAACCACACTGTCATGGAACAACATCCATACTCTCATGGAACCCACATGCTACTGGAAGAAATAGGTGACAAATAAAAAGCGAATAAATGAACTCCATACTTTCAGGATGATGTAAAAGATAGAGGTGACTTTTGAGTTGAGACACAAAAGGGAATAGCTTTGTTCAAATGTTATTTTAGGCTGGGCACAGTGTTTCACATCTATAATACCAGTACTTTGGGAGGCTAAGTTGGGAGGATCACTTGAGGCCCCAAGTTTGAGATCAGCCTGAGCAACTAATGAGGCCCCACCTCTACAGAAAAATTTTTAAAAATTAACCAGTTGTGGTGGCCCATATCTGTAGTCTCAGATACTCAGAAGGCTGAGGTAGGAAAATCACTTGAGCCCAAGAGTTCAATGTTACAGTGAACCATGATCACACCACTGCACTGCAGCCTGGGTAAGACTTTGTCTGTTTAAAAAAAAAAGATTTTTCTAGTCAGGGGGCAACAACAAATGCCCCAATGCAACAAGGAACTTGAAACATTCAAAGAACAAATAGAAATTTGGCATTGTTAGAGTAGAATAGGGGACAGGCAAGGTGATAGGAAAGATGGGACAGGTCATATAAGAACCAGAAGAAAAACATGACTTTTATTCTTAATGTAATGGGAAAGCAAAGGAGGGTTTTAAGGAAGAGAGGGATATGACCTGATTTATGTTTTTTACAAAAGTAGCTCAGGCTGTGGGAAGAGTGAACTTTGAGGAATGAGTTGAAGCAGGAGCACCATCAAACTGTTGCAGTTTGTGTTTTCATACCCGTGAGCTTCTGAAGGGCTAGTCTCTCCGTGCTCCATTTTTCAAAATGCAATAGGCACTTAGTAAATGCCTATTGGATGAATAAATAAATTGAATGAATCAGGAAACTCTGTAAATTCCATGTACGACAGGTACCTTGCCCTCATCCCTTGTAGGCAGGGGCTGTGTCATACCCTAACACCTGACCAGATCTGTTTTGTTCTCAGTAATTGGAGTGAGTATTCCTAAGAAAAGGAAAATTGCAAATGTTTTGGAAAGAAAGGAAAGAGTATTCTGTATCTTTATTTTTTCAGCCTCTTGATTTTCAAGCATTGAATCTGGTGACATTAAACAAAGTTTTTACTTTCTATTTGGGCACATGAACTATTTTAGAATAAGAAGATTTTGTTTTTGCAGGATACTAAAAGTACTAGTACTTTCATTTACTAAATGTTACCTTTACTTGTGGGGTAGGTAGTATTGGTAGAAGTCTTTTCAGGTCATCAGTATAGCAGCTAAAAGATAACATTTGGCTGAGTCTGAGACTGGAATCTTCACCCACCACCAGCAACTATCACCTATTGGCTTCTGTTGTTGGATTAATTTAAATGGAAAACTTGATGTACCCAGTTACACGTGGGAACTTCTTACTTCATCATTGTTGATCCTAGAAGCTTTCATTTCCTTTCATAATAATTCATTAATCCTTTGTCAACTTTTACCCTAAAATAGGTTCTAACTGAAGATAAAACTCAGTGTGACTTTAAGATAAAGAGCTTCTGATTTGAAAGGCAGATAGAAAAAGTCTTGAATAGAGGAGAAAAAAGAATAAATAACAAGTAGACTATTGAGTCTTAATGGATTTTTTCTTTTTTCTTTCTTTTTTTTTTTTTTTTGAGATGGAGTCTTCCTCTGTTGCCCAGGCTGGAGTGCAGTGGAGCGATCTTGGCTCACTGTAACCTCCCCCTCCCTGGTTCAAGTGATTCTCCTGCCTCAGCCTCTGGAGTAGCTGGGACTACAGGCGCGTGCTACCACGCCAGGCTAATTTTTTGTATTTTTTAGTAGAGACAGGGTTTCATCGTGTTAGCCAGGATGGTCTTGATCTCCTGACTTAGTGATCCACCTGCCTTGGCCTCCCAAAGTGCTGGGATTACAGGCGTGAGCCACTGTGCCTGGCCCAAGGGAATGGTTTTAACTNTGGAGCGATCTTGGCTCACTGTAACCTCCCCTCCCTGGTTCAAGTGATTCTCCTGCCTCAGCCTCTGGAGTAGCTGGGACTACAGGCGCGTGCTACCACGCCAGGCTAATTTTTTGTATTTTTTAGTAGAGACAGGGTTTCATCGTGTTAGCCAGGATGGTCTTGATCTCCTGACTTAGTGATCCACCTGCCTTGGCCTCCCAAAGTGCTGGGATTACAGGCGTGAGCCACTGTGCCTGGCCCAAGGGAATGGTTTTAACTACACATAAAACTTAACTTTGACGTTGGAGGTAGCAGAATGAAAATGTTCCTTTTATTTCGTTGCCAAGAGCAAAACAATTAGAATCAAAATTTTCATCAAACTTCAAGAGAAGAACAAGATAGGAAGAGGAAATTTTATGTTCCTATTCTGAAACTTTTAAGACAATCTTTTGTTTGAGTTACCTTAGGTTTTGACTAAGGCATTTAATGCTGCTGTGATCTGAAAAGAAAAATAAAGAAAATATTTTGCTAGTTACTAGTGTTACAAATTATAGCAGAATGCCAAAATTTATGGAAAGAGATCTTTATTCTCTATTTTTCCATTGTCATACTGACAAATGTTATTATTAAATGTGAATGAGAAGTTATTACTTTAAGGCCAGTAAGAACTTCTTTGCTTTGCTGTAATATAATTTATGAATATTCTAAACCTGATGTCCTGGGAAGTTGTTTGGGCCATAAGATGCTTTAAACACCAGGGTCAGCTGAAATGCAGCAGGAACGAGGGAGTATGAGACGTTGAGTCCAGGCAAATTGTTTTCCTTTAGATTAGGGGTCAGCAAATTATGGCCCATGCACCAAACCTGGCCTGCTGACTGTTTTTTAAAAAATTGATACATATTAGTTATATAGCTGATTGTTTTTGTAAATCAGGTTTGATTGGAACATAGCCACACTTACTTGCTTGTGCATTACCTATGGCTGCTTTTATGCTACAGTGGCGTAATTGGGCCGTTGTGTCAGAGACATGTTCCAGAAAGGCTATTACTATCTGGCCCTTTATAAGAAAACTGCTAATCCCTGTCATAGTGCAGATTTTACAGTTTACCATCCCTAATTCCCCAAAGCAAATTGTCTATCAGTCTTCTATGATGACAGCTTGTTTTCTGTGAGTCCCAGTGACTGTGTGTGTGTGTGTGTGTGTGTGTGTGTGTGTGTGTATCACTGAATAAATTTTGTAGCTTCAATGAAGGCTATTGTTCTAGATTTTATGTACCTCGCCATAGGGGTTTATAGATCACCATGACCATACCCTCAGGGACATAGAGAATGAGCTTCAAAAGATACATAGCAGCAGTTTGGGCAAAATAATAATCTTGATAGAAGTAAGCTGATGTTGACAGAGTGCCTCTGTGTTGCTGGATCTGTGTTTCACAATGGTTTTTTTCTTATTGTCATAATTACGAAGTACAGTTAGGGTTTCACATAAGGAACTGAGGCTCTGAGAAGTTATTTTCTTCAAACAACAAATCTAGTGAGTCCAGACTCAAACCTGCCCTTGGCTCCAAAACCCATATATGTCCTTTCTATCACCACATTTGGGCTCTTCCTGGGTAAATTATACACATAAGTCAGACAACTTCAACAGATTTGTATTGATAGCAACAAATCATTTTTTCTTAACTTTACATACCATCTTATACTGCATGTAGTATTATGCTGAATGTATAGGTCAAGTGCAATTTGTTTTAGCTGCGAAGTAAGAGAGTATTAGTTTCTTACCATGGACTGCTATTCATAGCTCACGTCTAATTTTTTTAAAGTGTATCTTCAAAATGGTTATAGAGGGCAATGTTCATACTCCTTGGGAAATTTGAAACATTTTTTAGGTAGAGTGAGACATCCCCATCAGAATTTTCATCAGCATTTAATTTTCAACGAGGTACAAAGTCCTTCAAAATGCCACAGCTAAAGGTTGTTGGGGTCATGGGGAATTTGAGATCAATTATATGGGTAGCCTGCTATGATTTATCATTTGAAGATAGCATCTATGTGAATTTAAAGAGAGGCTAGTCAATATCACAGCACAGAGATAGGACACAGCCAGTATAAGAGTATTAGACATAAAAAAGAGAGAAGTGAAGCTTCCCTACTATGGCCCCTCGTGAATGGGGGATGGGACATAGATAAAATTGCTGAGTCAATAGAGGAATCAGGTGTAATGGCTTACATACAAGTAAATCATGTAGTAGCCAAATGGAAATTGGTTTAATTACATTAATTTGCCTCATTTTTCATTCTCCAAGCTGAGTGAAAAGCTTTTATGAAAACTAACCAAAGTGTTGATCCCTTGAAATTCATCCAAACATTTAAATAATATTACATAAAATTATCAATTAGATTAGAGGGAAAAATAATTGTGGATGAATGTCTTCTCCCCTGTGGTGCATGTCTTCTCTCTTTTAATGGCTTCTTATGGACAGCAATGGTGGAATATATATAATGTAATAAACCCCTCAATAGGATGCATATTTGTACAGCTGACTATATAAATTTTGTCAGAAACAAATCAAAGATCAGGACAAAATTAACAAAGGATATTTATTCATAAACTCATGGCAAGTTAATCCATCTGCCGTTATTTGTTTCTGCAAGCTGCAAAGGTATCAGAAAGGAGAATAAGTTTTATAGAATTAAAAGAGGAAAGACTGAGGCAGTCTCTTATTGGCAATCATTCTATAGCGTGCGATTTTAGGAAGCAGAGGAGACTTTCTAATTCATCTTTAGGACCATTGGTAGTCCTTGGTTGATGGCTAGGGAGCAACCCAGCCATTTAGGGGTATTTCAAAAGAGGAAGGATTGTTTAATCTTAGGGATGGACAGCTTTCTGTGGTTGGCCAATTCCTGGAACAAGTGGGGGCCAACGAGGTGCTTTTTTTGTGGTCAGGCTTTCATATGGTCCTTATTTGAAAGTGAGGGTCTGCCATGGCAGGCGGTTTCTCAGTGATTTCTTACTAGCTATAGTAGAGGAGAGAGGCAGGGCTTCCCATGGACCATGGTGTATTTGTGAGCTATCTTCATCTCTTCTTGGAATTTAGTTTCCATTTTGCTACTTCCTGTGGTTTGAGATGTACAATAATACAGAAAATAAATAGAGTCCACAAAGAAGAGGAATGGCTAAAGAATGGGTGTTAAATGGCCCAGAAACATTGGTCTCAGCTGGGTTTATAAAGGCTTGTTCATCTTTCCAGTATTCAACGACATCGTTTGTTGTTGTTGATGGCAAGGGTGTTAGCTACAAAATTATGGTTAACACTCCTCTCTAGGAAGGTAAGCAAAATATAGTACAGCCATGATGTGGATCATAAATAATAGAAAACAGCATTGGGGTTCTCCCTATTTGCTTGTTCGTTGTTTATTTCTCTAGTTCTAACAGAGGTATTTTGGCTCTATTAAAAACAGCATTTATGTTCATCATGTGGCAATGTATTTCTGACAACCAGCTGTGAACTTGGGGTCAGAGAGTTTGAGATTTGGGCTCAGCTCTGTCACTTTACAGTTGTGTGACCTTGAACTCATGGAAAGACCTGGTATATTGAGCAAGACAAATTAGGAGGGATGAGAACAATGCCATAAATGCAGAGAGGTCTGCTTAAACTTTGGCTATCTTGATCTGGTTACTTTTCACTTATTTTTATGTGGATCTTAACAAATACCTTTATGAGTGAGACTGATGGGGGATTCTTTCTGTTAGGTGAGATTTGAATTGAGGCAAAACCTCCAGCTCCTTGGGAAGCAAATGAGAGCTTTACCCAGATATAGGACATATATAATTTTTCTTAATCAACTGTCCTATTATTAGATACAATCTCTTTGTGAATATCATATAATTGAAAGAGCCTAGAGCGTCAAAACAAAATAGACTTGGATTTCAACCCTGGCTCTGCCATGTGCTAAGCATAAGAGCCTAGGAAACTTAACTTTTCAAACCTTAGTTTCCTTTTCTGGAAGATGAAAAATGCCTTGCAGAATCATGTAGATTAAAGATGATGAATACACATTTTCTGGCACATAATAGGTGTTCAATAAACTATAGCTATTTTTATATGACATAGAGTTTGTCTCAGGCAACATCAGGAGGGCCATTTTTGGCCCCATAGCTCCTCATTGATAAATATCCCCTTCTCTGAAGATCTTTTCTGGAGCTGGGAAATACATAACATTACCTGGTCGATTTTACCCCCTCTATTTAAACAGCTTAGATAAAGACCTCAGAACATTTTTTGAGCATTATAAAGAATGCCACGAGGAATCTCCAGCTTGTTAAAAACTGGCCTTTATATAACTCTGGGTTAAATAACTCAGTTGTGTGAGAACAGGGACTCAGCAAATAAAGTTATTTCTAAGCTGATAGCAAATGCATGGAAACATGGATAAAAATGGGTGATAATCAGTGAAAATTCATTTTCAATTTTAGAGGGCAAATATTTTAAAGTTTTAATTCATTTTGACTAACAGACTAGGCAAATAGGGAAAATGATCATTCTAGGGTCTACTCTTATCTGCCCATGCTTCTAATTTTGATTTTGATTTTAATATATGACATATTCACCATAGTCTTATCTATTGCTGTGTTTATTGTTTATCCAGCTATCCATCCATTCATCCAATTGTTTGTCCTTAGTCATTTGTTTTTAAATGTTATTCAGCCCATATTCCATACTAGATTCCATGTGTCCTGAGGTTTAAAGATACAGAAATGTAGGACATCCCCTGTGTTTTTAAACAATTCAGGCCATTGAGGTAGATGCATGCACAGACAGTGACAATATAATTGAACTTAACAGAATTTAACTTCATAAAAACTGAGAAGAGATGGTGATTCTTCTCTCATGGCAGGCCCTAAGTCAAGGATGTGTACAAGGTACCATAGGGGGCCTAGTGGAAGGATGGAGGATGGGAAGGCAGAACTTTTTTGTGGAGTGAATCTCAAGATGGGTTTTGAAGGATGAGAATATATTTGCTCAAGGAACAGATGAGTAGAGCATCCCAGATGGAAGAAACAGGATGAGAAATGGCACCGAGTATTCCAAGGTGATATGATTTTTTTAAACATGTAATATCTACTGGATGACTTTTTATTTTCTTGGTTCAGACTCAGTAAGTAGTTTAGGATTTTGGTCAATAGCAGCTTGGATTAGAAGGGCAAGTTAGGTAGACTGAAAATATTCATAGGTAGTAGAAGGACAGTGGGAACAGGGTCTATAGAGACAATAGCTCAGTGGTTAAGGGTCAGCACTCTGTAGCTGGCTGACTAGTATTAGGCCTGGCTCTAGTCGGTCTTGGCTGTACAGTCTTAAGCAAGTTACTTAACTATTCTGTGCCTTAGTTTTTCCCATCTGTAAAATGGGATGAATAAAGATACTACCACATGAGGTACTAGTGAGATTTAAATGAGATAATACATGTAAAGAGTGTAGAACAGTGTCTGACACATAGGAAATGTGCAGAAAGAAACTGTGTATTTCCTAAAATGATAATGATGATGATGATGATGATGATATTGCCCCCTAGAGAGGAGAAAAATTGAGGCCCATCTGCATTTTAGGCACAGCTCTAGGAATTTACATACTTAATCAATTTGCTGTAAAAAAAATCCAGTGAGGGTATTTCTAAAAAATAGCCATTTGTAGAAAAGGAAACAGACAAAATGAATGTGTCCGATGTTATTACATAGCAAGGTACAGAAGCTGAAGCCAGACCAAAATCCACTCATCTATGGTTATTATGCAAAGACTTGAGAGCTAGAAAACTTATTGATGGGAAGTAGGTAGGAGGTTTTGGGACCTGGAAGGCCCAGGGATAGCTCTAGGATGATAGCATGTGAAAGTAAAGGAGAATCTAGATACAGATGAAAGCAGAAATCTAGGTGACTAGACAGTTCTCTTCTAGGTGGTCTGGCAGGATCAGAACGGAGAAGAGTCAGCTTAGAGTCTGGTACACAAGTCTTGTTTCCTGTGAGCAACAGGAAGAGGGCTAGGCAGGAAGTGGGGAGCTATTGAATGTTTACCATTGGTTCAGGGGTGCAAGGAGGAAAGGCCCGATTTGTAGTTTATTTCTTTGGTGTAAGTATTTCCACTAACAGCCAATGTGAAATCACTGACTGTGGATTTGGGAAGACATACACAGAGTCAGCTCTCATGAGCCCCTGTGAACTTGGGGAAACATAGCACTGAAGCCAGAGCACCAGACTGAGATGTAAGATGACAAACTGTAGGGGTTATCCTGATAACCCACAAATTCCATCTTTTGCCATTTGGGCAGAGTCCTATTTATTTATTTATTTTTATTTTTTTGTTATCACGATGCAATCACTACTAATTGTACCTCTTCTTTGGCCAACTCTCTAACATTCAATTTGCTCCCCAACAAAGATTGTACTTGTCAACTGAACCATACACTGCCAGGTTCGTCAGGCCTTTCATATTGCCTCAGGTCCTCTCCTGGGCCTCCTGTGGCCATACAGCTATCTCTGTTACTATTTTAGTTTGTTTTCATGCTGCTGATAAAGACATACCAGAGACTGGGCAGTTTACAAAAGAAAGAAGTTTAATTGGAATCACAGTTCCATGTGGCTGGGGAAGCCTCACAATCATGGTGGAAGACAATGAGGAGCAAGTCACGTCTTAAATGGATGGCAGCAGTCAAAAAGAGAGAGCCTGTGCAGTGGATCTCCTCTTTTTGAAACCATCAGATCTCATGAGACTTATTCACTATCATGAGAACTGCATGGGAAAGACTTGCCCCCATGATTCAGTTACCTCCCACCAGGTCCCTCACACAGCACATGGGAATTCAAGATGAGATTTGGGTGGGGAAACTGCCAAATCATATCATTCCACCCCTGTATCCTCCCAGATCCCATGTCCTTATATTTCAAAACCAGTCATGCCTTCCCAACAGTCCCCCAAAGCCTTAACTCATTTTAGCATTAACTCAAAAGTCCACAGTCCAAAGTCTCATCCGAGACAAGGCAAGTCCTTCTACTGATGAGTCTGTAAAATCAAAAGCAAGTTAGTTCCTAGATTCAATGGGGGTGCAGGCATTGGGTGAATACAGCCACTCCAAATGGGAGAAATTGGCCAAAGCAAAGGGGCTATAGGCCCCATGGAAGTCCGAAATTCTGCAGGGCAGTACAATCTTAAAATTCCAAAGTGATTTCCTTGGACTCCATGTCTCACATCCAGGTCATGCAGATGAAAGAGGTGGGTTTCCATGGTCTTGGGCAGCTCTGACCCTGTGACTTTGCAGGGTACAACCTTCTTCCAGGCTGCTTTCACAGGCTGGCATTGAGTGTCTGCATCTTTTCTAGGCACATAGTGCAAGCTGTTGGTGGATCTACCATTCTGGGGTCTGGAGGACGGTGTGACCCTCTTCTCACAGCCCCACTAGGCAATACCCCAGTAGCATCTCTTTGTGGGGGCCCCAATCCCATATTTCTCTTCCACACTACCCTAGCAGAGGTTCTCCATGAGTGTCCTTCCCTTGCAGCAAACTTCTGCATGGGCATCCAGGCGTTTCCATACTTCTTCTGAAATCTAGGTGGAGTTTCCCAAACCTCAGTTCTCGCAAGCTTAACACCACATGGAAGCTGTCAAGGCTTGGAGCTTGCACCTTCTGAAACCATGACTTTTCATGTTGGCTCCTTTCAACCATGGCTGAAGAAGGCTGGGACACAGGTCACCAAGTCCCTAGGCTGCACATAGCATGAAAACCCTGGGCCTGGCCCATTAAACCATTTTCTTCTAGACCTCCGGGCCTGTGATGGGAGAGGTTGCTGTGAAGACTTCTGACAGGCCTTGGAGACATTTTCCCCATTGTCATGTGGATTAACATTTGGCTCCTCATTACTTATGCAAATTTCTGCAGCTGGCTTGAACTTCTCTTCAGAAAATGGGTTCTTCTTTTCTATCACATTTTCAGGCTGCAAATTTTCTGAACTTTTATGCTCTGCTTCCCTTATAAAACTGAATGCCTTTAGCAGCAGCCAAGTCACCTCTTGAATGCTTTGCTGCTTAAAATTTCTTCTGCTGGATACCGTAAATCATCTCTGTCGAGTTCAAAGTTCCACACATCTCTAGGGCAGGGACAAAATGCTGCCAATCTCTTTGCTAAAACATAACAAGAGTCACCTTTGCTCCAGTTCCTAACAAGTTCCTCATCTCCATCTGAGACCACCTCAGCCTGGACCTTAATATCCATATTGCTATCAGGCTTTTTGTCAAAGCCATTCAACAAGTCCCTAGGAAGTTCTGAACCTTCCCACATTTTCTTGTCTTCTTCCGAGCCCTCCAAATTGTTCCAACCTCTGCCTGTAACTCAGTTCCAAAGTCGCTTCCACATTTTTGGGTATCTTTTCAGCAGCANCTTATGCAAATTTCTGCAGCTGGCTTGAACTTCTCTTCAGAAAATGGGTTCTTCTTTTCTATCACATTTTCAGGCTGCAAATTTTCTGAACTTTTATGCTCTGCTTCCCTTATAAAACTGAATGCCTTTAGCAGCAGCCAAGTCACCTCTTGAATGCTTTGCTGCTTAAAATTTCTTCTGCTGGATACCGTAAATCATCTCTGTCGAGTTCAAAGTTCCACACATCTCTAGGGCAGGGACAAAATGCTGCCAATCTCTTTGCTAAAACATAACAAGAGTCACCTTTGCTCCAGTTCCTAACAAGTTCCTCATCTCCATCTGAGACCACCTCAGCCTGGACCTTAATATCCATATTGCTATCAGGCTTTTGTCAAAGCCATTCAACAAGTCCCTAGGAAGTTCTGAACCTTCCCACATTTTCTTGTCTTCTTCCGAGCCCTCCAAATTGTTCCAACCTCTGCCTGTAACTCAGTTCCAAAGTCGCTTCCACATTTTTGGGTATCTTTTCAGCAGCACCCCACTCTACTGGTACCGATTTACTGTATTAGTTTGTTTTCATGCTGCTGATAAAGACATACCCAAGAATGGGCAATTTACAAAAGAAAGAGGTTTAATTGGACTTACAGTTCCACATGGCTGGGGAGGCCTCACAGCCATGGCAGAAGGCAATGAGGAGTAAGTCACATTCTCTTTTTCTTTTTTTTTTGAGACAGAGTTTCATTCTTGTTGCCTAGGCTGGAGTGCAATGGCACAGTCTCAGCTCACTACAATCTCCACCTCCTGGGTTCAAGTGATTCTCCTGCCTCAGCCTCCCCAGTAGCTGGGATTACAGGGATGCACCACCATGCCCAGTTACTTTTGTATTTTTAGTAGAGATGGGGTTTCAGCATGTTGGTCAGGCTGGTCTTGAACTCCTGACCTCAGGTAATCCACCTGCCTCAGCCTTCCAAAGTGCTGGGATTATAGGCATGAGCCACTGTGTCCAGCCAGTCACATCTTACATGGAAGGCAGCAGGCAAAGAGAGAGCTTGTGTGGGGGAACTCCTCTTTAAAACCATCAGATCTCATGAGACTTATTCACTGTCATGAGAACAGCAAGGGAAAGACTTGCCCCCATGATTCAATTACCTCCCAACCGTCCCTCCCACAAAATGTGAGAATTGAGGATGCGATTTGGGTGGGGACAGAGCCAAATCATATCAGTTGCCTTTGCCCACTACCCAGATCACCAGGCCTTTTTATGACTTATCCTTTTCTAGCACCAATGCCCAGTTCTATTTTTGTGTGTCCTGGGAACTGATTCTTCTCTCTGTGTGCTCTTTTCCTACCCACCGCACTGTGTTCTTTGGAAACTGTATTGCATTGTAAAGAAATGTCCCCTACATCCTCATTGAACTCTTCACAGAATGTCCCTCTGTCTCTCAGCCTTTTTGAATTCCTCTGGGGATACAATTCTCCTACAGCTCTCTGAGTGGAGGTTGTATTTTCTCCCAGAAGCAGCATCAACTTTTCCAAAGACAGCTTTGCTGCATCTAGAGTAATTTCTTCCTTCTTCATACAAAACCCTTTCTCTTTTGAAGCCCCAGCCATCTGCTTTTAACACCTGTTATCCCTTCTAGTTGCTGTCAGTGACAAATCTCCTGGCCACTCCCCCTCATTTGTTGAGGTCTTTGGCACGTACCTGCTCAGACTTTATCTCCATGATAAACTGTACCATCATTCTAGGCAGAAGTCCAGCCTTGAAGATTTCTATTTTGGGGACTACAATCATCTTCACTCCATACCACTTCCGTATGCTTTTTTGTTAGTTTTTTTCTCTTTTTTGATACAGGATCTCACTCTGTCACCCAGTGGCACAATCACGGCTCACTGTAGCCTGGACCTCCTGTAAGTGATTCTCCCACCTCAGCCTCCTGGGTAGCTGAGACTACAGGCACATACCACCACACCTGGGTAATTTTTTGTATTATTAGTATTATTTGTAGAGATGGGGTTTTGCCATGTTGTCCTGGCTGGTCTTCAACTCCTGGGCTTAAGTAAGCCTCCTGCCTTGGCCTCCCAAAGTGCTAGGATTATAGGCATGAGCCACCACCCCTGGCCTTCCTAATGCTCTTGACCTTGCTGTTGCTTAACTACTCTAATCCTAAAATCATAAACGCAGACTAACCTCCAGGTAGAATCTTTCAGCACAAAGTTTTTGCACATTCTCACTCCACTTATCGACTCGCTGCAGATTTCTATGTTCATTCTACTTGTACTATTCTTAACATAGTCACCAATGCTCTGCTGACTGTCAGATTTACCCTTCATCCTGCTTTCAAAATGATATTGTTGGATATAAAATGCTCCAGGAATAAATGCTTGGTGCCGTGAAGTAAATCCAGCACTCGGGCAAAAGTTTAATTCTCTCAGCAAGGCAATTTACTTCTGCAGAAGGGTGCCACTCACATCAATCAAGATAGCAAGAGCACAGAGAACAAAGGAGACCAGGGGCTTTTTATATCCTGAACGCAATCCTTATCTCTGTGTCCCTCCCTGTGGGCTGGGGTTGGACTGCACAATCTGAGCTGACCCAATTGGCTACTTGTACATATTTTCCTAAATAAAGTAAGGGAGGGGGACATGAAGTACAGAGGTGGAGTGTGTGAGATGTGCAGTTTTGGGGGAACAATGGGTACAGGTAGCCAAGGGAAGAGATGTGAGTTATTGATTAGAGCTGATGGAAAGCAGGGTAGGCTATTTACAGCAACTGGGGGCAAGGAAGAATAAGAAAGTTGAGTTTGAGAACAAAGGCTAAGGAAGTTAACAGGCTAAATCCTTTGAAGAGAAACTCAGAAAGATTTATTTTATCTTACAGTGTGTTAAAAATGCAT
The DNA here is from genome assembly GCF_001698545.2 of Rhinopithecus bieti. Taxonomy (NCBI): domain Eukaryota; kingdom Metazoa; phylum Chordata; class Mammalia; order Primates; family Cercopithecidae; genus Rhinopithecus; species Rhinopithecus bieti. The sequence continues at coordinate 2,986,665 of NW_016803902.1, forward strand.
GAGGTATGTCATTTCCTAGCTTAAAAACTTAAATAATTGTATGTTACTTTGTGCATTCATTCAGAGACATACAACAATGAACTAAGCAGTCAAAAAACACTGCTCTCAAATGCGCATATCTCATTTGTGTTTTTTAAGAAAGAAAGAAAAAAAATTTAAAAATCTCCCTCCCAATCCGCCCCCCCCCAAAAAAAAAACCCAAAAATGCTACCCTGATCAGCTTGTATTTTCATGCAGAGCATATATCCCCATTGTCCTCAGGATGAAGTTTGCGCTCCTAAGCATGACATTCAAGGTCTGCCTGGATCTGACCTTCCTTATGCCACAACTAAGTTCTGGTTCCTAACACCAGCTTTCAGTTCAGTGAAGTCACATTCATGGATGGGGCTCCTTCATGTCCTGTGTCTTTTCTATGGTAATTAGTTTTCCAGGTATTATTTTCTTTTCCATTTCTTACCTTCTCCTTTATCCATCTTTTATGACATCTTGTGTCATGACCTTTTCTAGATAGGATTACTTATCACCTTCTTGTGACATGTGACAGTTCCATGCATATTTCCTACATGTCAGTGTCCTTTATTTTTACCTCTGTCTCTTCTTATTAATGATGAAAGGCATGGCCAAGCCTACCTAATCTCTGTAATCTCATTGCCCAGCATAGCTCCTGGGCAGCTGAGCTCCTAAGAGCAGGTGAACATCTAAGGGCTTGTATAGGACTCAGGTAAACACTCTCACCCTCAGAAACTCATAGTGAAAACATCTACCTGGCTCTGTCCTACACAACCCAAAACAGTAGAGCAGTATTTGGAAAGACCAATGGAAATTTCCAGTGGGAGTTTTTAGAGAGGCCTGGTGGTACCACTTTGTTGAAGGTCTTCACGTTGAAACAGGTGCTCCAGGGTCACAGGTGTGTGGGGAAGACGAAGCTGTCATTGATTGAACTCTGGCCCATTTCTTTACTCCAGGTTTTTCCTCCAGTAAAACTTTTTAGATCAGCATTTGATAATCAATATCCCCTAATTCCATCACTACCCTCTACCCTTCTGTCTCTGTCTCTCTGTCTCTGTCTCTCTCTCTCATGTATGTGTATGTTTGTGTATTCTAAAATTCTAAAATTTGTAACTCTCAGGCATGTCTCTGAATTAGACATCAACATATGTCTAAAAGGAGTGATAAAAATAATTTTTAACCTACAGAAAATTATTATTATATCTTGGATATTTTAAATTTATTTTCCAAAACTCATTTCCTTTACCTAATGTAGGACGACCAGTTCATCTTTATCAGCCTTTTATTTATTCAAGTTTCTTTTATTTTGATACTTGTAAAGAAGGTTTCCACTCAAAAGGCATAAATTCTGAGTTTTTTTTTAAACTTAGGAGTTTTAATTTCTTTCACAATTTATTGGAAAAAGACATTAAACAACACACACACACACACACACACACACACACACACACACACACATACATACACAGAGAGAGAGAGAGAGTGAGAGAGAGAGAGAGATCAGCTGTCATCCCATGGCATAGTCCGAGGAATAGCAGCTGGGCTCAGGCAGGGAAAAGGAAAAGCCAGTTTGCCTGAGCAGGAGGCAGCAGCCCTGGAGTTGTCAGCAGGGAGCAGTGGGACATGGAGGAAGAGAATGCCTCTCTCATCTCATCTTGTGAAGGGACAGTCAAGGGGCATTGGCTGGCTTGGTGGATGAGTCAGGGTAATCACTGATGGGCGGCAACACCAACTTGAGGAGATAGTGGCTTTCGCTTAGGTCCCCAAGGCTGGCTAGCAAAGCCCAGCAATCTGTCAAGAATGGCTGCCTTTGAACCAAAAAAAAAAAAAAAAAAGAGAGGCAGCAGCTTGAGACATGTATTGAGGCCTAAGACACTGTGCAAGGTATATTATGTGCACCAGCTCACTGGATCTTCACAACAACCCTGTGTTCCTCAGATGTGGAAACCCAAGTTCAGAAATCTTAGGGAACTTTCCCACAGTAAAATTAATAGGTAGAAAATCTGGTATTTGAAATATTTGTCACATTTTTTCCTTTCCAGCTATGTGACATTCAGCTACTCAGGGGCATGCCTGTTTTCTTGTCCTCTGAGTGAAAAGAAATACAGACCTGGAATTGGTACCCTTTTTATTTTTCAACAGCTTTACTGAGATATAATTCACATACTAGGCAATTTACCCATTTAAAGGGTACAAATCAATGGGGTTTCAGTATATTACAGTATTTTACAAATTGTTCTAAAATATATAGAACATAAAATTTGCCATTTTAGATTTTTTTTTTTTTGAGACACAGAGTCTTACTCTGTTGCCCAGGCTGGAGTACAGTGTCACAATCTTGGCTCACTGCAACTTCCACTTCCCAGGTTCAATCAATTCTCATGCATCAGCCTCCTGAGTAGCTGGGATTAGAGGCATGCACCACCACACCTGGATAATTTTTTGTATTTTTAGTAGAGACAGGGTTTCGCCACGTTGCCCCGGCTGGTCTCTAATTCCTGAGCTCAGGCAATGCTCCCGCCTAGGCTTCCCAAAGTGCTAGGATTACAGGCATGAGCCACTGTGCTTGGCCTCCATTTTAGCCATTTTAAGTGTATAATTCAGTGGCATTAATTACATTCACAATGTTGTGCAACAATCATTGCTATTTTCAAAGCTTTTTCATCACTGGATACAGAAACTCTGTACTCATTAAGCATCGACTGTCCAGTCTTTTCTCCCTTCAACTCTTGGAATCTCCCAGCCCCTGGAAACCTCAAATTTATGGTGGAGCCATAATGGAAAACAGCTTAGCGGTTCCTCAGAAGCCTAAACATGGAATTACCATATGATCCAACAATTCCATTTGTAGACATATACTCCAAGGAATTGAAAGCAGGGACTTGAGCAGATACTTGTACACCAATGTTGCAGCATTATTTACAATAGCCAAAAGGTGGCTCGTTCTAATCCCAACCACATATAGAGGGCCCAAGACTCTGCTATACCATACTAGCTCTGCTTAATTCTAGTTTATATGTTGTTCTTCCAAGTTAGGTATGATTCGAGATAGAGACAGTTTAGCGAAGTACAATGTTTCTTTCTTCCTTTCTTTTTTTTTTTTTTTTTTTGAGACGGAGTTTTGCTCTTGTCACCCAGGCTGTAGTGCAGAGCAGTGGCGTGATGTTGGCCTTCCGAGTTCTAGCAATTATCCTGCCTCAGCCTCCTGAGTAGCTGGGATTACAGGTGCTTGCCACTATGACCAACTAATTTTTGTGTTTTTAGTAGAGACGGGGTTTCATCATGTTGTCCAGGCTGGTCTCGAGCTCCTGACCTCTGTGATCCACCCACCTCGGCCTCCCAAAGTGCTGGGATTACAGGCATGAACCACCGCACCCGGCCAAAGAACAATGCTTCTTAACCTTTTTGTTAGAAAATGATTGCTTCCCTAAGGAGTCTTTTAAACATTTTTGCCTTATCACTGTCCCATGAAATTTTATTACCAGGGATACACTATCTGTTCATGAGCGTGGCCCTTTGGGCAACCACAGACCTTTATAATATCTAATATCACCACCATTAGCACCACCTCTAGACCCAGTTTTTCACTCCCTTAGAGGTAATGTCACTCTAGTTGAGAGTGCATGGTGTAGAGGTTAAAAGCACCACATTAGGAGCCAGGTCTGCCTAGATTTTTGTCTGGCTCTGCCCCTTAACTGCTGTATGATCTTAGAGTAGTTGCTTAGTCTCTCCATGTCTCAATTTCCTTATGTGTAGACTTGGGATGCTAAAAAGCAATACCTACTTCAAAGAGTTATTATGAGGATTAAATAGTTAATAATATAGGACAGCACCTGGCGCTTGCAGAATGTTATACAAATGTTACTTATTATTATTGCTAACAGAGTTCTTTCATTTAAAAAATGGCTTAAAATCTACTGGACATTATGGGCACCAGATTCTCTCCTCCTTCCCACGTTTTGGATGGTGTTTTCCCTTCCACCTTTGGATTGTGTTTTCAGTGATACTATGAATCATTATTATGCATTTAAAATTGTTTTCTCTTCTCTCCCCATCCATTCATTTTTGTTTTGTCTCAACAATCACATTGCATAGGAGTCTGGACGTACTGATTTTTAAGAAACAGCTTGAGTACTTTATGGTTTTCATAATAAGGTCATAGATATAGTCAGATATTTAAGAATTTGGAATTGGGAATAAGGTTGATTTCAGTTAAGGAAGCTTATTTCATCTAAGGACTCTCTCTGCCTGGGGAAATACAGGAAAAAGTAACTAGTCTTCTTGAGCACATTCAGCTGATCATCATTCATCATACAGGTGGTAGAAGACAAAATGTTTTTATTGAACCCAGGTTATGTTCATTAACTACCTGCTCATAGGTCCACAGGCCCTTGTTTGTGTAAATCAGTCTGGTGTTTAATCACTGGTTAATTTGATCCTGTAGTGAATCAGATCTAAACCTCTGGCACCAGATCATTTATTTTTAAAGGCCTAAAGCCTGTTCACTCTATTTTGACTGCTTGAGAGGAGGTGAATGAATAATTTGACCAAGTAACTATGGGAAATTGCTATTGCATTAACCAAGAAATGTGAATACTTTTAAAGGGGAAACTAAGTTTGCCTTGTAGAGAGGCACAATAGAGTAGATGCCAGGGGCTAAAATTCCCCAGAGGTCACCTTCGTGCTGGTTAATCTCTTGTGCCTCCATAATATAAAAATGTTAATAATACCTACCTATATGGTACTTGTAAAGGTGAAATGAATTGATACATGCAAAATGCTTAAAACTATGCTTGGCATAAAGTGGTAGTTAATAAACGGTGTCTATTATTATATAAAAAGGTACAACCAGAGATAAAGAGGATATAGACAGCTTTGCTGGTACTATTGCACTCTTACGACTTGTTTACTCTTGACTGAATTTTCTTTATTTTGCAAAACAAAAGAGTAGCTAGCTAATGGAATCAAAGAGATAGGAAAGACCATCAATGTTTTATGAAGGCGTCTTTCTTGCATTTTCAAGATACAAAACAAATATTATTTTGGGGGGGGATTCCTTCCCCAGTCTCTTTCAATGGAATTAGCCTCCTCTTTCTCTTGTAGAAATTTTATTGTTTTTACAGAGTTCATGTTCTTGTGACTGCCTCTCTGCTGGATTGGTACAGGTTCTACGAAGGCAGAGACCACATCCCACTGACATTTGGAACCTTTATTGCCTATAGTATTCAATAGCCTCTCAATGTTTTTTGAATTTCCTTTTCCAATTTCAGGGAAGCCAAAAGACCATTGTAGCTTTTACATTTCTAGGGTGTTCTTTGATTAGTCCAATGGACTCACAAATCATGAGAAAGCCTTGGACGTTTTTGGAAGCACTCACTGGGTTTGTTGGTACCATCAGTTGAAGCAGAGTTCACACCCTCACAGATTGAGGTAGACTGAGGCACATCCTGAGGTCAAGATTGAATTGATCACCCTTCACTCAATGTGTTTCTTTCCTTGTGGACATTTAGCATCAGTTTTATGGACACCCTCAAAAGTCAGAAATACCAGGTTGGGAAGAAAGTCATGGGGTGTTATGATACCTTTCCAGTGCCAGCTAGAAATTGATATGCTGTGATTCCCAGGGACACAAAAAGATGTCTTACTTTATGACAGTGTTTGATTCTGAAACTGAGCCCAGCAAGGGGAAATAAAATGACTTAGCATGAATTCCCAAATATTTAACATAGCTACATGTGGAAAATACTTGAAAAATGTCAGCAATCCAACAATCTAATTTGTGTTTCATGGTGTATGTAACCTTGTTGAAGATTTCTTTGCCATACATGGGATGACCAAAAGGTCGTTTGAATTTTTAATCTGAAAATATTTGGTCTGGTAATCAACATGTCTGTTTGATGCATATGTTAGAAGATGTTGTTAAAAATCATTTCACTGGGCACCTGAGAAACGTAAAGCATTATGTTGTCATTATTAGTCAGCTCAAGCTGCCATAACGAAATACCATAGACTAGATGGCTTGCACAACAAATATTATTTTTTACGTCTCTAGAGGCTGATAGTCTGGGCGCCAGCATGGTCAGGGTCTAGTGAATGCTCTCTCTCTGACTTTCCTTTTCCTCGTGTCTTCAGAAAGAGATCACTAAATGTCTGTTCTTATAAGGGCACTAATCCCATCATGAAAGCATCACCCTCATGACCTCATCTAACCCTAATTATCTCCTAAGGGCACCATCTCTAAATACCAACATATTGTGAGGTAGGGCTTCCATAAATGAATTTGGGGGGGGACACAATTCAGTTCATAGCAGTTATCTAGGCATCTCCCTAGATTGTCTTACTGAAGCGGCATCATTGTCTGGGGTAAATACCCAAGGTTTGTTGCCTCATGCCAAGGAAATCAAGGACATGGACACATGTGGAGTGAGGTTAAGAGTGGAGGTTTAATAGGCAAAAGAAAGAGAAAAGAGAAATAGCTGTCTCTCCTGCAGAGAGAGACAGGGGCACCAGAGTGGGAATTTCTACCCAAGGCAAAGTGCACAGTGTTTTATAGACAGGCTTGATGAGATAGTGTCTGATTTACATAGGGCCAAAAGACTGGTTGAACCAGGTGTGGCATTTACATCACACTCAAGGAAGCTGGCCACCACACCTTAATATTTTATTATGCAAATAGGGTCTCTACCTGGGCATTGCCATGTTGCCTGCTTACTACTGTGCATGTGGTTGACAAGGAAAGGGGAAGATGGAGCCGCCATGTTGGACAGGCCTAGGGCCCAGGTAGCCTTTTCCTGTTGGCACAGCTGCCAGCATTCACCCGTGCAAGCTTCCAGCTTGCTTATCTATGTCTGCAGCTTGATTTTATGGGCTGCTGTTTGTTAGAAAAGAAATTGATTTGGGGGCTGCTTTTCATAAAAAGGAAAATCTTACCAAGGACTTCCTTAGCTTCACTATCTTCCTAAATAATTTCTTCTTGACTCCTATATCATCACTCCTCCCCTTCCCTCCCGAACCCTCCCCTCCCGTCCTCTCCCCTCCCTTTCCCTCCTCTTTCCTCCCCTCTCCTCCCCTTCCCTCCCCCTCCTCTCCTCACCTCTTCTTTATTCTTTCCCTTCCCTCCCTCCCTCATTCACTCCCTCTCTCCCTTCTTTCCTCCCTCCTTCCTCCCTCCTTTCCTCTCTTTCTTCCTTTCATCTTTCTTCTTTCTCTCTGTTTCTCTCTCCTCTTGGCCCACTAATGCTCCCTGTGACAACATGCCTTAAGGCACAGACCTCCGTGGATTAAATCTGATAGATAGCTATGTTTTGCTTGGTTCAAAATGTTTGGAGAAAAGGATGAAGCCAATATTTAAAAAATAATGCTAAGATTTTCACCTTCTCTAAAAAGATCACAGACATAGCCTGCAATTCCTGAGAGGCAGTACAGACTGTGGAGTTGTGCTGCCTGAACTCCTCTCCTGGTTCAGGTCTACTTCCTAGCTACGTGTCCTTAGACAATTTACTGCATGTTTCTATGCCTCTAATTCCTCATCTGTAACATGAGGATAATTCTAATATACACCTCATAGAGTGTGAATATTAAAAGAGTTAATCCGTGTAAAGCACTTAAAACTGCCTGGTACATAAAAAGTACTATATAAGCACTGTTTCTTATTACGCCTTCCTGGTAATGTTTCACTAGAGCTCCAGTTTTCTACAGTCCACATTCTTCCTATTGTTTTTCTACCACTGGGGTTAAGTGTCAATTTTTATTACCATTGGCCTTGCACCGTGTTTTTTCTCTTATAAGAGAGATCTATTCCGTTGTTCTTGGAGTAGGAAAATGAGAAGGAGTGGGGGAGAGAGAGAGAGAGAGAGAGAGAGAGAGCTGGCTTTATGCGTCAAGAGAAATAAGAAAGACTTTATTTCTTTGGGGAAAGGACATTATTTGCATATTTTTTTTTTACGTGACTTCTGTAGGTATTTATGTTCCTAGGTTCTATAGGCATTTGGTTTTTCCCCCTTGCTTTAGGGAGGATGCTATAATTATAGAAAAACATGGAACACTGGATAAAGCACTAATTTCAGAATGAGAAGACTTTGATTCTATTCCCAGTGCAATGATTATCTGTGTTCCTTTGGGTAAGTTGGAAATTTTCTCTGGGTCTTTACTTTCTCATCTGAAAAAGGGAAGAATATATCTCATCCACCTCAATGTTTTATTGTTTTAATTTTAAAAGTATTTTAGAGCAGTTCTAGGCTCATAGCAAAACCGAAAGCACAGAGATTGCCTATATACCTCCTGCTATTATCCATGATCAATATCCCTCACCTGAGCGGAACATTCGTTACAACTGATGAACCTTCACTGACATATTATAATTACACAAAATCCATAATATACATTTAGGGTTCACTCTTGATGTTGTGTATTTTATGGGTTTGGACAAATAGGTAATAACCTGAATCCACCATTATAGTATCATATAGAGTATTTTCACTGCCCTAAAACCTCACTAGATTTTTATAAGTTCAAATCAGAGATACATAGGCCCAATTAAAAAAAAAAATCAGTTTGACACAAAGAGAAAGTAGTGATTATTCTAATATACCAACCAGTTAGCCAATACCACTGTGTTTTTATAGCTCATGATCTCTGCAAAGTCAGTAGGTTCAAGTCTGATTAAATTGCTCTGCAAGTTATCTTACCAGTCCGTGAAGAACTTGCCAAGAGCTATGCTTTTGTGTGGATATCTGCTTCCTCAACCTAGTTGCTCTTAGTTTTCAGGGGAGATGTCAACACAGTTGACACAGCTATCAAGAAACAGTGTGGGGGCTCGGGTCATCTAAATAGTATTTTCCCGGACCTCTATCTTGGGAAAGGCATCTGGAACATGTGCAAGTTCCTCTTGCAAAAAGAGGGGGTGGCCCAAGAGAAGCTGCTTCAGAAGCATGCTTTTATGATATGGACAAAAGACCTGACTGTCAAGAACTTTAGAACCGATGGTTGGCTAAATGGTTTCTGGTCCAACTCCCTGAATGTATATGTGGGAAAAACCAAGGTCTTGAGAAGAAAAGTGACTTGCCCAGTGCCACAGTTAGCTAAATGAAAAAGCAAGAATAGAACTTGACTCTTAACTGTCGATCCAGTGTTCTTTGTCCAGTAGTTAGCGTGGAACAACTATCCTCTTTGGAGTCATAAGAACCTTGGTTGAAATTTTAGGTACTCTACATGTGGTATATGATGTCAGTCCATGGGATGGTTAGGAGTAATGAGATGAGAGGCATAGAGTTCTTACCAAAAACATGTTCTCGAGGCCTGTTGATCTTCTTTCCTTTTTAAATGTACACAGGGAGTGGGGCATGCCTTTTCCCCTCCTGAGTATGCCCCTTCCTGGGTTCTTTTTCTAGGAAATCTTTATGGAAGAAGTCTGAGTAGATCATACCATTTTATTAAGAGAATTCTTTGCATCTGCTTCTATCGGCTACCCAGGCCCTGCACTCTAATTTAATGATGATGATGCCAAATTTGAGTCTGTGTTCGTTCTGAACTCTTATGCAGATGGAGCCTGGTGATATGTGAAGAATCATTATGCCACATCAAGTTTCATTTTACAGTCCACAAGTATACCTTTTAAAACAAAAACAAACTATTGCACCATCCTGGGGAGGGATGTAAATCATGTATTTTTATCACCTCCAAAGACCACCAGAAAATGAGCTCTAATATTTCAAAAGTGACAAGCAATTTATATGAATGAATCTCAATTTAAGCCCCATTATACTCAAGATGATATGTGCTGCAATGGGGCTTATAGATGTTTCTCTAACAATACTTAATAATAAAAACCTTAGGACTCTGTTACTCCTTTCTAATTCCATAGTCTCAAGCAATATGAGTAGAGGTCGTGTCAACCTGTGAGTTCCAGCTGGGAGCAAAATGCTTCTGCCTGTTTTGGGGCCTTGGGTCACTGGAGCCTAAAGTGTGAAAGTATAAGGATTTGATTTAAAAGAGCCAAGGAAGCAGTGATGCACGGAGCAGAATTGCCATTTTAACGGAGAATGTAATGCCAGAACAAATGTCATGAATGGTCTTGCACACGGATACAGAATTTAGAGATCTATTTGTTTCCATACACATCGTGATGCATCTAACATAATCAGAGTCATAAACATCAGCTACAGCTAACATAATCATAGCATCAAAATGTTATTGAGTGCTAAAACTAGCACAGTGAGAACAATGACAACTTTGGGGTCATATTGTTTGGATTCAGACTCAGGTTTCTATGCTTACTGATTTTGTACTCAGGCAAGTGAAGTGACCCGATAATCTCTGAGCCTCAGTTTCGTGGCATAGAGATACCTACCACAAGTAGTCAAGATAAATGGAGTGATGAGATGCTCCATATGAAGTACCTAGCATAGTGCTTGATATCGAAAAAACAGCAGATATTTGTTGGGTATTTACCAATTGCCAGAGACTGTTCCTAGTTTTCCTTTATAAGGTATGTACTATTAGACTGTTAGAATATTGGTATCAGCCTGTGCCTAACAATGTGCTTTTAAAATAATTTATCCTTCCAGTAGATGTCAGGTTAACTGTGGTTCTTCCTAGCAAAGCTTTCTGGAGTGATTCAGATTTTTAGTGTGAGCCTGGATTTGTGTATGTTCAACTTCCATTCTGAGATTCGGCCTCAGGCTTAGCCTCTTCTTGTCTCCTGGCTTCTGGATGAATATGACCATTGCTCAAGATAGCTGCTTCAGGAGAGCACTTGCCACCTGGGCAAAGGTCAGACTGCATTTCAAGCCTGTGGTTAGCATACTCATAGCTTTGGTCCAACTCAGTTTCTTTCTTGAAATGTCAGTTTGTTCTTTCATTAGGGACTTAGAATTTTTGTTTTGTAGTTATTCAATACCCTTCAGAGCCTTTTTTCTGTGAACAAAAAGCAGCATTTGTCCTAGGCTCATTTATAAAATCTCAATTGTTCACTATTTCTGAAGATTGTTTTCTCAGGATAGCCCAGCTCTCTAAAGACGTTAATTCTTTTTTGACTCTGTTTATAATCAAATTTGCTTTTGAAACACCCTTAAATCCTACTGAAAGTGTCTTCTGGGTTGTGTGTTTCCCTGAGGATGCAGAGGCAATCTTTTGGCAAACATGTTGCCATTCCATCCCCTGTTCCCATCCCCAAACCATGAGAGTTGCCAATTCCTTTCTTTCTTTTCTTGTCTCAAGAGACTCAGCTGGATTACTCCACTTCACTTTCTCTCTCCTCTCCCCACCAGTTTTTACCACTACCACAAGATAGCTTTTATATCTGGTGGTTACATGACAAAGAATAAGCAACGAAGGCAAGATTGTGACAGTTTAATTTTCTGGTACATTCATCAACTTTTCATCTTTATTACAGTGCTTTTTCTGGATTAGTACCAGGAAATTATTAGATATACAAGAGCTGAAATTACTAATGGTATAAACTGAAAACAAAACCTACTCAAAAACACATCAGCAGAGTAGCAGGGATGTGTGGGCATGGGGTCTCAATGACATGTAGAGAGCAAGGGTTGGATTAAATCCATGTGAAAAATTCTCACTGGGGTTTTCTAACCATCCCTTGTCTGATTTTTGAAAATATTTTTATTCAGGGCCTTGGAGTCTTATGAAACAAGGAGGTAGCTTGGCTAGTTTGATTCAAAATAAGCTGTTATAGCCAAGTAACTCCTTTAAATCTAGATGAGGCAGAGGCCTCTCAGCAGCTTGGTGATATCTTAAGGAAAATGAGCCAGGAGGTTTCTCTGGGAGATGTTGACAAGGGTCCATGACAGGGAAACATTCATTGCAGTCAGCAGGCTAGTTGGCAGCTGTGGCCCATGGGCTGAAGATTGAATTGCCTCTAAGGCAAGTCCTGACTAGTTTCTCATCTTAAAGGATGGCTGGGCATCCCAGCAGAGTGAGATGGAGTTCAGTGTGGCTGTATCTCTGTGAGTAAAATACCAACATGATTTAGCCTTCAGCGTGCCCTGCTCCAATCAATTCTCTTCACTACAGCCAGAGTGATATTTTAAAAACAGAGAAATTGAATTGTGTTACTACCCTGATGAAAGTCTGAGCTCCTTCACATGGCCCGCAAGGCCTGGCAGAATCTGAAACTGATAATATTTTATGAACAGCACACTAATGTCCACACAGGATCTGGCCCAAGCTTATTTTTCCAGTTTCATTTCATATAGGCAAAGCTCCTTTTTGTAACTAAGTCTTCTCAAACATTCTTTTCTGTCTGGTAGGTTATTCCTCTTCCCTGGGCCTGTTTCAGTTCTGTTTCATGTCTCAGATGAACCATCACTACCATAGAGAATCCTTCTCTGACTCTCCCAGAGTAGGTCAGATTCCCCTTGTTGAAAGATCTCACATCCTTGGTAGAATTTATTACACATTTCACTCAATGCCTTGTCCATCTGTGAGGTCCATGTGGCATTTTGTTCATCACTGTGCCTCTGGGCTTAGTAGAAGGCTAATTAATGTTCTTTGAATGTACATGACTAAATGATTCTTTCCATTTCTAACTCGACAGACAAAAACTTTAGCCTCTATGGTTTCCCTACCTTCATTCTCTACCTGATGAATTCTTGTTCATCTTTCAAGATGAAGCTTAATGATATCCTTTTTTGAGATAACTTTTATAGTCATTCTCTGCACCAGTCAGGGAAGGCATGGTGGCTTAAGTCAACAAAGGCATATTTCTAGCTCATTCAACATGTATATGGTGCTTGCCTGGTGGCTTGCTCCTCACTTGGGGACCCAGGTTGAAAGAGTCTCCGTGTCTTTGCTTCCATGGGTTACAAGGCAGAAAGAAGAAAATGTGGTAAACTGGATGCTGGCTCTTAATCTTTCCACTTGGAAGTGATTTGCTTCCACTCAGATTTCATGATCAATCATGAGATTAATTTAAACCATGCTTAAATTTGAAAAGGATGGGGAAATACAATTGTGCTATGTGCCCAGAGAGAGGAAAACTGATGATATTTTATGAACATCACACTAATGTCAAGCAGCCCTCTCTAATACCTGGGTTTTCTTCTTGTTTCCAACCTCTCACTTGTTATGCCTGTTTTCACCTGGCCTTTCATAGTCCTACCAAAGACCTTATAAGCAACGATAACTAAATCACTTCCAAAATCTTAATGTCACCACACTACTCTATGACTCCTTCTTTTAGTTTTCCAGCTCTTGGACTCCAGTGGTCTGACTGTAATAATTCCTTGCCGTCATCAGGATTCTTGGTACAAGTTGAGTTCCCCAGGAAGCAACCTCTGAGATAGTGATTGGCCTGCAGGAAGTTGATTGCCTGAGTTATTTCACTAATTTCTGGTGTTTTGTTCTTATTTCTTAGTTATGAAAGTCTTGCTAACTGTGGGTCTCCTTCTCAGATCTCAATGACCTCACAATAACTTTTATTTATAGGCTGTCAGATCTTTAACTCTGAAAACAATCTGATGTTATTTCAATGTATTTTATTCGGAAATAAATCAACTTACTTTTCTTTTCAAATAAATAGATTAATGAGTTTCCTAGTGACTCAATGTAGCCATTTTTATCCTCAGGTTCTGTACATTAATAATATTAAAGCTCCATTGATTATTGTAATAGAAATACTATATTTGACTAATCACCATTTTCAAGAAGCTTTCATGAAGTAAATCATAGTAAATAACTTCTGAATTCAAATCCCAGGTCTAGCATGTTCTAACAGGATGACTTTGTGCCAGATATTTAACTTCTCTAAGCCTCAGTCTTCTAGACTATAAAATGGGAGTAGTGTTTGTATTTTGCTCATGGGATTGTATATGGATTGAATTAGATAATGTCTTTACAGATCTAAAACATCGGGTTCAGACTTGACCATTGGGATAAAATGATGAGGATACTAGGACCCAGAGTAGTTGAATGCAAGTCATAGGCTATTAATCAGCAGAACCAGAACTAGAGCTCACATTTTCTGTCTTGGATTCCCATGATGTACTTATGTCCTACTTTCTCTAACCATCATACACAAGCAGTCTGAGTAAAAGGAACATAAATCTATGTTTGAAAACAATTTCCAGAAGAGGCTAACCTCTGTGTTTAAGGTTGTAGGTTATTTTAATCCCTATCATGAACTTTTATGAGAAAGCAGGTGATGCTCTGAACTCCATCCCAAAAAGAACAAGATCTTTTGTTGAATCAGCTCATTATTCTATCACATGAGGAGGAGCCCCAGGTCAAAGGATGAGAGACATTAATTTGCATCAGGCAACAGCAGTTGTCTGTATTCATAGTACAACATGGGAGAAACTGGCTATACCATCATTTTGTAGCATATGGATTGAAGCATGTCTTAGTAAGACATACAAGCAGAGAAGGACTGGATTCCCTTGATCCCTCTGATAAAAGCTACACCATGTACTGTGCACACCTAATAAATATTCATTGATATCAACTTCATGGACACAGAACTCCTTGAATTTGGACTTTTAAAAAGAGTATTCTCCCGGTAAGAAACTAATAGTTGTAAATTCAGTCTTCATACTTCTTGGACTCTTACCTGTTTTGTCTCACCATGTGTCGTTCTAGAAACACTTTCAGCTCAGGATGGGATCTAATGCACCAAGCTGAATTTTCACCTAAGTTTTTGTGTTTGATACATGTTACTTTTTCTCTTGGCTTCAGTGGACATTCACCTTTTGTAATTTATCTGCAAAATGATTACACTCTTGTTCCATTATTTTACTAACCATGATCTTAATTTTTTTTTCCTTCAGATATTGATGAGTGTGCAGCTAAGATGCATTACTGTCATGCCAATACTGTGTGTGTCAACCTTCCTGGGTTATATCGCTGTGACTGTGTCCCAGGATACATTCGTGTGGATGACTTCTCTTGTACAGGTGAGCTTTAAGAAGCAGTGTTGTTTTTCTAATTCATCCATTCTCTGTACCATGTCTGTGTTGTTACATTTAATTCTGAGTGCACAAAGTACTATTTTTACCTAAATAGTTCTTCTCTTTATTATTTCACCCCCACCATTTGAGAAAAAAGCAATAATAAAAAAATTGTCAGCATAATTGATTTCCACTCCCAGTATTTCTGCCTCTGTGTGTGTGCTCGCATACACGGGTATGTGACTTGAAACTGAAGTCCCAGTTGCCTGTAGTAACACTGAGGGAGTTAGATATACTAGTTCTAAATATACAAGGTCTCAATTATTTTCATTTCATCATGATGAGATGTTTTTGTAGATAAGAAAATGTATTTTGTTCCCACTGGGAAAGACAAGGATTAAATTTAAAGCGGTGACAAGGAGCACTTGGTGGTCAAAGTTTAGGTTTATGGGAGCCAGTCAAAACTATATTTAATTAATATATGCTTATTGTCTGTGTCCTGCTTCTTCCTATATCCCTTAGCACTAAAGTGGTCACTGACTCTGTTGGAGTAGTGCTGGTTTTATGGGGCATTTCGTTTGGCTTCCCAATATATTTTCAATCATGTGCATACAGACATGAACAGTAAATTGGTTAAGGGTGGTAGAAGATTCCAAGTCTTTCTTCTCTTGGACCCAATGTATTTAAATACCCAATCTACAAGTTATAAGCAAAGGGTCCCTTGAACCCAACGTTTCAATTGTGTTGTAACTTTTGGGCATCTTTCTCTTTGTTCCAATCACATTGGCATATAAAAACTGGATTGTTTACCCAGAATATAATACTGCTATTTTTAAATGTACTTTTTTTTTCCTGAATGACCTTTTCAGAAGTGCAAAAAGTTGCAGAAGTTAAGGGCACATGTTAATGTGTCCAAATTTCTTTGCCAGTGATGTATATTTGTAAGTTACCATTCTTTGGGTGAAGGACTGGAGAGTTCAGATTGATGCAGGTTTCTGAGGACCACATAAGGTGAAATCTCATTTATCTGTCTTTTATATATTATAATTAATATTCCTAGGAAAGGAAGAGAGAGACTGCATAAACATAATGTGCTAGGATTTCAATGTTTTAAAGGATCAAAACTTTTTTGGACCAATAAACAAACACTTTCTAAAAAGCTGTAAAGTTACAGGGCCTATCACTCTGTTCTTAATAGTAAATGCAGCTCTTAACTTCTTTTAACCCTATTAGAAGAAGCCAGTGAATATTCTCCTAGCCCAAGAGCACCACATTATGCAACTCAATAAACATTAATTAAGGCCCTGCTGTGTGGAAGACCTTGTTGAAATTCTATCAGAATGCTTGTCTGTGCTCGGATTTCCTCGCTGAGGAAGGAAGGCAAGAGCTGGCACTTGTCGAATGCCTTAATAGGACAGGTGCTCTGTCTGGTGGTTTATATATGGAACAAG
Source organism: Rhinopithecus bieti (assembly GCF_001698545.2). Classification (NCBI taxonomy): domain Eukaryota; kingdom Metazoa; phylum Chordata; class Mammalia; order Primates; family Cercopithecidae; genus Rhinopithecus; species Rhinopithecus bieti. The sequence continues at coordinate 3,003,025 of NW_016803902.1, forward strand.
ATGGAAAATGTATTATCTTAAGAACTGGCTCCAGAATTACTTTTAGAAAGGGAACTACATTGTTCGGAATAAAAGGTAACGGTGTGGGTATCAGTGGGCACCCAAGTGCCCTTCTCCCTCCTACACAGAAAAGAGTAAATAATACCTCTGCAGGAAATGTCTACATCAAACACACATACACACACACACACACACACACACACACTTTCTTTGTTTTGTTGTGTGTGTGCCTAAGAGGGAACACAAAAGACAGAACAAAAGAGAGAAAGAAAGGAGGGGAGAGGAACCAGTCAGAGAGCAGAAGGCTGGGTGCTGTGGAGGACAGAGGGCTGGTGAAAACCACGCAATAGTAGGATAGCTGAAAGGATTTTTAAGAGAAGAAAGATTTTATGTGAGGTTTTTTTATTGCTTTGCCATACAGTATGCTATGTGAGTTTTCCTCATTACCCTCAAATCTTCAATAAAGTCTTCCCACCCTGAATGCCTCATGAGAACTGCCCTCGCTCTCCTGTTAGAATGTAAGTTAACATGGTGGACAACAGAAAGGATACCAGTGCGATTAAGATATGGGGACCACAGAGGTAACCATTATTGAGTAACCATTGTTACAGTTCTTTCTGCTACCCTCACCAACATACACTTACTAATACACACACACATCATTATCAACACTGCCTCCTCTCAGGAATTTCAGAAATCTTGATGGGGACTGTGGACTTTCATAGCTCATAAAATAGGTGAGGTTTTTTTTCTTTAAAAAGCCTTCTTTTGATCCCAGATTTCTTTCAACCTGCTGCCCTATTTTTCTGCTTTTCCTCACAACAAAATTTCTTAATTTGCCTGTGGTTATTGTCCTCACCTTACATTTATTCAGCTTACATAGGCTCTTCACCTCTCTCCAGTCAGACTTCCATACTCACCATTGTGCAGAGGCTACATTTATCAAGGTCATATATGAACTCTGTTTGCTAAATCCAGTGTTCTTATCTCAGCAGCATTTAGCAGGGCTGACCACACCTTGCTCTTTAAAGCACACTTTTTTCTTGGCTTTTGTGCTATCCTATGTCCTGGTTTTCCCTCTTTGTCACTTGTCACTCCTGCCCAGTGTCCCCAGCTATTCTGCTGCTGACATCTGAAAGGTTAGAGTACCCACGGGTTCTGCCCTGGTCCCTTCCCCTGTTTACCTATAGGTTCTTTTTAGATGCCTTCATCAATCTTAGAACTTTAATATTATCTTTATGTCAACAATTCCTAAATTTATTGCTCCAGTTCCAGTCTTTTTTCTGAACTGAATTATATATTCAACTTGACATATTCACATAGATGCTTAGTAGGAATTTCATACTTAACATGGATAAGACAGAACTTGAGTTCTTTCCACTTCTGCAAACCTCCTTTTCTCCCGATTTCTCCCATTCCAGCAGAAGCACCATCTACCCAATTTTCTAACCAAAATTGAAATAACTCCTTCCTCTCCCCAGGGGTTACACTTGATCACCCCTCCACTTTCAATCCATGCTTCTGTCTTGTTGATGCTACCCTTTACATCTTGTCCTAAGTTTGTCCACTTCTGTCTAAATCCCCTGTTAACATGTTAGTGAACTTCAGCCGTGGCCATCACATTTGACTTTCTGCTCCAGTCTTGTTCCACCATAACCCATTCTTCACATAGCAGACACAGCAATTTTTTTTAAAAAAAGAGAAGTCATACAACTGTACTTAAAACTTTGATCTAGTGTCTCATTACATGGAAATCAAATCCCTATTTCTTATTTCAACGTATAACCCTATGTGGTTTTCCTTCTTTCCCTTCTGTCTTGTACCCTTTCTTTCCCTGTCCATTATGACATGGCCACTCTGACATTTGTCTTTTTCTCCATGTAACAAGGTTTTTTCTGTTTGTTATGACCTTTGCATGAACTCTTGCCCTTTTATAGAAGTCTTTTTTCTCTTCATATTTGTGTATTGAGCTCTCTTGTCATTTACCTCTTAGCCTAAGCCTCAGAGAGGCTTTCCATGGTCAATATAAATAAATAGCCACTCTGTTTTTTTCTGTCATACCACCTGATTTTAATTCTTTGAGTAATGCATATTATTATCTGGAATTCTCTTATTTATAAATGATTCTTTTATTGGTCTCTTTCCACTAGAATGTAAACTCTGAGAACAGGGACCTTTTTCCTTTTGTTCTCTACTATACCTTGACTACTGAGAACATTACCTGGCAAAAAGCAGTGCTCAATAAATATTTGGTAAATGAAATAATGCATAAAGCTACTTGACTTTGGGCAAATTCTTCACTTTTGAAAACCTCATTTATAAAATATTGCTCACATCTGTCTTACCCACAGGTTATAGTGAACGTCAACTAATGTATGTGAAAGTATTTGTCATAGCACTTTTAGCAGTAAGGATAGGATGTTCTGTAGGATGTTCTGTAGGATGTTCAGAACATTCTGTAGGATGCTCTAAATATAAGTGACTTAAGATAAATTTTATTTTTTGCTTATGCTATTTGTCTATCCCTGATCAACAGAGATGTTCTGCATATCGTATTCACTTTGGGATGCAAGCTATTGGAATGGTCACTGTGGTGAACATTTCCAGTCACCAAGACAGGGAAAAGAGATCCTGGAGGCCCTCCATCAGCCATTAAATGTTCTGACCAAGAAGTGACACAAATCATGTCTACTTACAACTCATTGATTAGAACTAGTCACTAGTTCCATCCAACCACAAAGGGATGAGAAAATACTGTCCTACCTCATGCCTGGAATGGTAGAGAACCAGAAATATTTGGCAAATGGTACCCATGCCTACTATAGTGAGTGATACTAACAGATTGCCAACAAATATAGTTTATTTTGACATAAGTAGCTGTTGATTAGGATAACCTTTTTCCAACAGCAGTTCATAAGCTATGTAGGTATTCTCAAAAAGTATGGGCACATTGTATTAAGTGCTATGATAGAAATGCAAGCAAAATACATTGAAAAATGGCTCTTGATTGCCAAGATGAAGTGTTTGAAATGTTTTCTTAAAGCCATGGAGGGCTGTGGGAATTGACTGAGGCATGCTAGCATGCAATGACTATATTATGTTAGGGATTTACAACAAGAAATATGGATGGGAGATAGGAGAGAGGAAAGCCTCTAGGCCAGATTCAAGGACCTTCATTAGACACTAGACACTTCATAGTAAGCTCAAGTCTTTGGAATGCTGACATTTATTTTGTGTCGTGAAAATAAGCCTGTTACACCAAATGGGCTCTGTACTCTCCAAGATATATTATGTCCCCACCCATAATCTCTGCCATTTTTTATTGGCAAAGAAGACTTCTTTCCCTAAGTGGTCATTTGCCTGTGGAATAGATGAGGTGTATGATAGATATCTGCCACTATAAAATGTCTGTTCAGATGTTTCATTGCCAGATGATAATTTACCTGGAGAAATTGACAGGCCTAAAGGCATTCCTTTATTTGACTCAGGATTCTGATATAGCATTTACATTATTGACATTCTTTATTTCCAAAGACCATTCTAGTCTCTTCTCAAATCAATCAGTACCTGCTGACACTGTTCAGTTGGTTTTATAACCATGTCAAGGTCATATTTTTTCCTTTCTTTTGCTGTTTTATGTCATTTAGCTATGCTATTCACTTTTTAGAAGTCAGTAGTCATACTGAAAAATTCTATTCAACCGAAAATAGGGAGCCTAAACTTAAAGAAGATATATGAGCTTTGGTGATTCATTGATTTATTGGATGATTAATTAATTATTTAACTATGTATGAAATATTCAGTTAGTATCTGCCACAAGTGTTATAAAAGATAGCCACCAAGATTATTAAAAAACAATGTCTGACCAAGGGAGTTCATGGTTCGTTAATTAGGCAGTGTCTTCAAATGAAAAAAACTCAAATGTGCATTCACGATCAAAATATCGTTTGCCAAATCAATCCCTCTTTGAAATCTTAGTAGTTTAGTTCAGTATTAGATGTTTAACCCTGTGGTAGTTATTACTACTTGACAAGTTTTAAAGAAGGAAAACCAAAATAGTCTTTCCCAATTCTGTGCTGACAGCCATGGTCCTTTCAGAAGACTACACCTGAGACAGTGGATGCTAAGCGTGACGGAGGAGAAAGGCAATACATTACACAGAACAGGAAATTTTAGCTCTTACTCAACTTTTTTCTTACTAAAAGTTGAAAAAAAAAGGATTATATGTATGAGATAATAAAGCTCCAAGAGTTCAACATTGAGAATAATTATCTAGAGCTTAAAAGTGTACTGTAACGTAATCATTACCCCCCTGGGGACTGGGGTTTTGCTGACATGACTATGTGTTATATATGGAGCTCTGTACTTTTTTATAGGAAAGTCTCCCTTGGCCTTTGGAAGGGTGAAATCTAAAACATTTGGCCTCCGACACCTGGGGGAGTTTTGGCCTTGGAATTTTTGTGTGAATTGAAATTGCTTTGTCTCTTGTAAGAGATCCCTGAGTTGCTCTTGCTCTTCTGTGAGTTTTGAAACTGAAGGAGTTCCCTGAAATGGAGGTGTTACAGGGAGGAGGGGTTTTCTCTCCCCATATGCTTTTGGTTTTGGAATAGTCAACTCGCTTGATTTATTGGCCTCTGACTTTCATTTATCCCCAACTAAACTCCCCGTGTTTTTGGCTGTTTGATAAGACATTATCATTAGATACACAGGCAGTTTTAAAGGAGGATATTTGTGATTTACAACAATAGCATGCAGCGATAAGACAGATACTTGACAGTAATGGGTAAGCATTCATTTTTATGCCAAAAGCTTCCCATGAAGGTAAGAAATAAAGGGAACAAGTGAGATAACAAATATCCCATGTGATCTCTATTACCTTGCTAAAAGGATTTTTATTTTCTTGATATTGGCATGGAAGAAACCTTAAAGGAAGTTTATGTTTGAAATAGAGAAAACTTAAAGACTTAGATATAACAGCCTATTAATTTAATGGTTTGAATTAAGTACACTATAATGAAAAGAGGTTAGACAACAGTTTAAATGCCTTAAAAGTAATAGTTAGTTGTTAGGAATGTCAGGCTAGGTCTCTGGAATATGCTTTACTCCCATGATGAACTATACAAATATTTTTGATGAAATTTTATTATTATTTTGATCAATTATATTGATGAAATAGAGAATATTTTCAAATATGATATATCTGATATTTTCACATTTAGTGGAGCCACATGAAATGGAACTAAAACAGAATATTCTCCAACCTGATTGAGCAAAATGGTAAATTTTCCACTGAGCATCAGTATCTTTCAAGCCTATACCATGTACTTGTGTCAGAATGCTTGTCCTTGTTTACCATTGGTTGTCTGGCAGCATTAAGGGACAAGTTACAGGACAATTGGTTGGCTTTCAGTCTCAGAAGAGGTGATACATTTATAAGAATGAACAGGTCGCAGGCCTCTAGACTATTTTACTTAAGTAAAAATATGCTATATGAAATGCTTTATAGAATGAAAGCTACTTTTTGCTTGTTAAAGATAACTAGAAACTATTTATTGATATATTGAACAAGAAAAGTCAAAATAAAGCATGTATTGCTACTTTTGCATATTTCAAAACCAACCTAGAAGGCCTAATGATAGTTATTCATCTATTGTTTTGTATGGCTGGAATTTCTCTCTTTCTTTCTTCCTTTCATTTAAATAGATAATTGGCTCTGTTACCCTCCTTCCCTGTGCCCTCAGAGGAGGAATGCTACTGTACCAAAAGCAGGATTCCAAAATCCTAATTCTTTAGGGCAGAGATTCTCAATTCTCACCTCAGGGTAGAATCACTTGGATTCTGGGATGTATCCCTAGAGATTTTGATTTTGGGCTGGTCTGGGGTTGGGACCCAACTTTGGTGGGCTTGTTTAAAAGTAATTCTAATGTTCATTCAAGATCAAGAGCCACTGCTTTAGCATAGAACAGAAGAACAGAGAGGGTTGGAGTATGGAGAGAATATCAGAGGGAAATGGGAAGGGAGATGAATTGCCCACTGTATTTTGTAAATGAGAAAAAAGATACCATTGAACTGGTGGTGAGAAATGTGGAGTTCAGGAAGTCATGAAGCAGGGACTTGGATGGTTCCTGGAAGAAGGGTCCTGCTTCCAAAGCTGCACTTCTGAGATGTATAAGTCACTGGATAGACAATGACTGTGAGGTATCTCTATAGATGGGGCCTCATGGGAAGATGCTGAATCTTTAACTATGACGTTGCTGCTGCAGTGCCTGAAGGAGCCCTAAAGACAAATGGAGCATGTCCACGGTGACCTTTGTGTTCCATGGGCTGAGGACTAGGCTGCTGCTTCTGGGCCAATGCCTTGGTTATTGGAGGTCCTCTAGAGCCATGATAGAGCCTAATAGAAGTGGGGAACACTTAAAATGACTGAGACATTTCATTGACCCCACTATCTCAGAAGAATAGGAGCTCACAACCATTCAAGTTGAATTGAAGGAATTATAGAAACTTTCATCACTTATACAAACACTTTTGTGACTGGACTTCTCTACCTATGACATATACAAAAAATGAAGTCAATAAAAGAACAAAACAGAAAAAAATTGAGAGGTCCCTCTAAAGAGGGATTGTAGTTTAAAATTCACGGGAAGTTTGTTTTCCAGACCAATTTTAGTTTTCTATATGTAGTACTGGAAAAGCCAAAGACCACATATTTATTTCATTTAGTGATAGTAGTGTTAAAATAATCTTAGGGTTTATTAAATCCAGCACATCTATCTTAGGGAGACTATCAAAGCTCATTCACCTTGAAATTTCATGATGAAAATAAGTCTGAAAGGCGTGTCCAGTGTTTGATTGTTTTGTTGGGTTTAAGTGGGAGTTCCTTTTTATTCCTGCATGTGTTATAAAGGACCTGAACCACACTGGCTGTTGCAGAACAACCAGGATCAATGATGGAGCTCGCCCCTAGGGTGTTTGTGAACAAACCTATTAGGCACTGTGTTGCCCTTGACCCAAATTCATCATAAAAGCCTTGTTAATATTTCTGTACACTCTATTGTTAGATTTATGCATTCAGAATCACAATGAGGCTTTCTCATAAAGAAGGAGTTTGATTAAGGATGCTTTAGTGCTTACAAAATTGTTGAGGCCGGTCTTGCAGCTCCACTCTGCCCACATTCAGGTCATACAATGAATGGACATTTCTCTTTAGCAACCAGAGTTTTGTCTTATATTCTTTATTTCTATCTTAAAGACATGGTACATGCATATCTATCTATCTATCTATCTGTCTGTCTATCTGTCTCTCTCTCTCTCTCTCTCTCTCTCTCTCTCTAATCTATCTGCTGTCATTATTTCCATAGATTTTAGAAGTATAGTGAAGTGTCTTAAGATTTTGTTTTATTTTGCTAAGATAATTGAGAATATATACTAACTATTCTTTGGCCAAAATGAAAGCTATAAATTCTCATGGTTAAAGTCTAGTGTATAAATTCTACTGGTTGCAAGCTTTGAGTATGTCACTTATTTACTCTGTGAATCAGAAAGCCATTTAAATTCTCTGCTTCTTCATCAGTATTCACTGTACATCCTCACAGAGTTGTTAAAGGATAAAGTGACATGGTGTATGTATATCAGTTTGAGTGAGTTTAGCTGAAAGAATGTAAAAAAAAAAAAAAAAAAAAAACAGAATAACATCAAATGACTCAAGTGGCTTAAATGACAAATTCTCATATAACACAATGACTGTGGGTACAGTTTTTTTTTTTTTTTTTTTTTTTTTTT
>NW_016803902.1:3011043-3027154 GCF_001698545.2 Rhinopithecus bieti
TTTTTTTTTTTTTTTTTTTTTTTCAGAATTAGTTAATTCAGCTGCTCCATGAAATCCTCAGAGAAACAGATTCTTTCTAACTTTTTACTTGGTTATTTTCAGCATGATAGTTTTGGAACTTGATCTAGCTCCCCTCAAGGTCTCAAAATGGTGAAGTTACTCCAAGCATTAAATCCTGGCTTAACCGTGTCCCCAAGTCAGAAGGGGAAAGAGATTTCCCTTTTCACAGCCCCTTTTTAAAAATAAGAATAACTTTATTAAAAACCTCATCCCAACAGATTTGTTTTCATGTCTCTTTAACAAAAATAGTTTGACCTACCTATTCATAAAATATACCTTAGAAAGATAAATAGAATCAAGATTTATTGCCTGCGGCTTGGGCAGATCCCAGCTTCTTTTGTAGTACTTGGATAACTTACATCTAAACAAAATGTGGGTTCCTTTGTCAAGGAAGATGTGTGTGCCTGCGTGTGTGTGTGTGTGTGTGTGTGTGTGTTTCTGTGTGTGTGTGTAGATCCACAATTGTTAGAGTATATTAACAGCTTTGAAAACATGTTTCAAGGTTAGGATTAATCAAAAGAAATGCAAATTAAAATGAAAATTAGATAGCAGTTATACTAAATTTATGTATGTGACTATCTGTGTGTAGATATATAGATACACATATATAGATAGACATATATGTCAGTCACCCTTTTCTGGAGATGGTTCAGGAAATCGGCAGCTATCATACATCACTGATGGGAATGTAAATTGATACAACCTTTCCTGAGGTTAATTTGACAGCGTGTATCCAAAGGCCTAGAAATGTTTGTTTATAGTAACTTATCCTAAGAAAACAGTCACAATTATTTATGCAAGCAAACTTTCGTTGTGGCCATTTGTTCCATTTATTATTTGTAAGAAAAAAACTGGAAGCAGCCTAAATATGAACTAATGAAAATAAGATTAAATAAATGACAATCTATCCATATAGTGGAACATAATGCATATTAAAATAATGTTTAAAAGAATATGTGTCAATGGAAAAGTCTCATCATATAATATGATTTAAGCAAGTATATGTTTTATTTTCCAATTCAAATAATCAATAAAACATATGTATGAATACATATGCACATACACATGCAAGCACAGACACATAGAAACACAGACAGGAAATATCCTCACACCCCTTCCCAAATAAACAGGGAACAGAGGGTATCTCTGAGTGAATGATTAAACATGATACTTTTTCCTTATACTCTATATATTTTCCGAATTTTCTGTAGAAAGAAATATAAGGCAGTGAACCTATATACCTATTATTATGAAAAAAAGTGTTATTAAAGTATTAGAAAGCAGAAAATGCTAGACAAAGGTGACATTGAGTTTTTTTTCCCCAAAGTCTCCTAAATGTTACCTCACTAAATTAAAAAAATATATATTTATGACCTGGTAGGGATAATGTCTTTCATCTTTTGTGACATAGATTATAGTTCTGAACCAAAACGATTAAGAGCAATGGCTTTGCTTCATGTCCCTGGAGAATCCGCATGGCCAATATGGCAGCTGAAGGCCACCTGCAATTGTAGTGCTGTCTCAATTCAGGCTGCTGTAATGAAATACCTGACACTGGGTGGCTTATAAACAATAGGAATTTCTTTCTCACAGTTCTGGAGGCTAAGAATTTCAAGATCAAGGTGCCTGCAGATTAGGTGTCTAGTGAGGGCAGATGATGTTTTTTGTTTGTTTGTTTTTGTTTTTTTTGAGATGAATTTCACTTTTGATGCCCAGGCTGGAGTGCAATGGTGTGATCTCGGCTCATCACAACCTCCACCTTCTGGATTCAAATGATTCTCCTGCCTCAACCTCCCGAGTAGCTAGGATTACAGGCACACACCACCACACCCAGTTAATTTTGTATTTTTAGTAGAGACGGGGTTTCTCCATGTTGGTCAGGTTGGTCTTGAACTCCCAAGGTGGGATTACAGGCGTGAGCTACTGTGCCTGGCCAGATGATGATTTCTTACTGTGTGCTCGCATGATGAAAGGAGTGAGAGATCTCCCTGGGGTCTCCTTTATAAGGGCACTAATAACCTAATCACACCCAAGGCCCCACTTCCTAATACTATCACCTAGTCCTAACCAGGTTAGGATTTTAACATGAGTTTTGGGGGAATAAAAACATTCAGACAGATTTCAGATGCTGTTTTCTTCCTGGCAGCTGATCTGATAGTGGGGTCCTACCACACTATCTCTCATAAGCTTTTTAGGAAGGGTTTTCAGAAACAAGGCAGTTGGTCCAGATTTTTCTGGATTAGGACCAAGACAAAGAGAGATACTAAGGGGAGCCTGAAAAGATCCAGTATTTCCATAGGAAAGCAACTGAATGAGAGAATCAGGGAACATACATTCCAGTCTTCCCCCTACCACCAGCTCTCTGAATGTCGTCATGTCAACATTTTTCTTGGACTTTGAAAGATTAAGGTTTAACTAGCTCAATGGTTTTCCGTCACAATAACTTGGATTCTAAATGATGTTTCTTTTGAAGAGAGTTCAACTTCTTAAAAAAAAAAAAAAGGATTATTTTACAAACGATTACCTTTCTAATTCTATGATTCTGTAAGATATGGTTTCTGACCTCTAGGAGATTATGGTCTCTTTGGGAGACATAAAATTTACATTTAAGTAGAATAATTTTATCAGGCATATAACTAAGTTCTAAATTGTGAGTTACAGGCATTAAATGCTATGGGAAAGAGCATTGGTACTAGGAGAAAGGACATTTATTACTAACTGCTAGAGAGGAAATGTTTTCTACCCTTCCACGGGTGTCTGAAAGGGTTTGAATTTGATGTTAGGTGGGAGTGCATTGAGAAGTAACTGGGTGCCTGGTGCTTGAGAAATAGATCCATCTCCATTTTTATTGATCTACAATGTGAACTGGAGGTCACCTGTGCAGAAATGGGAAGAACACAGGGCTCTGAATCAGCCAGGCCGGGGTTTCTGCCCCAAGTAGGGCATTTATTCATAGGACCAACTCAAATCATCTTCAGGGAAATGGACACATCTTCTTTCTAGAATCTTACAAGGAGTGAATGAGAGAATATTTGTAAAGTGCTTGGAAGAGAGCTCAGCACAGAGTAAATGCTCAATAACTGTTAGCCATTACTACCTTTACATATGAAGAATCTATGTTGAGGTGCGGGAGGTTAAGGAACTTGTCTGCAGCTGTAGGCTAGATGGTGGTGAGGCAGAGACAGGAAAACCAACATTGTAACTCCACAGGCTCGAAGATAGGATAGGATAGCAGGCCGTGTAACTCCAGAAGTTCAAATATAAACTCCATCAGAGCTCTTTTGAAAATGTCTTTAAAATGTGAATGCGGATGAGATCAGGTGCATTCAGACCAAAATCTCAGAAGTCACCACTGAAGAACTTATTCACGTAAGCAAGCACCAACTGTTCTCCAAAAACCTATTGAGATAAAAAATAAATAAATAAATAAAAATGCTAATGCAATGTGTTCAGCAAGCAATAGCCACTGTTAGAAAGAAATAGCTTGGGACTTGTGACCAAGTGAATCCGTACTTAACTCATAGCTCTGCCTCTTACAAGCTTTGGAGTCTTGGGCAGATTCTTTAAGTGCCCCATGCCTCAGTTTATAACTCCGAGAAAGATGATTGGGTTTTAAGGTTTGATCATGTGAAAGAAAGCCCAACACAATGACTGAGTCCTAGGTGGTACTCAATATTGAAACCCTAAGACCTGTTCACCATATTCCCTTCTTCTCCCTCTCCTTGACAAGTAGCTCTTAAAGCACTTAAAAGGACCCCAGGGCACCTTAAGATACGTTTGGAAGGCCACTTGGCTTGAGAAGTCCAGGCTATGTAGACAGTGTTCAGGTTCTCTGGGAAGATGAGCTTGGAGTCAGATGCTTTCAGCTCATGAGTTAAGAAGGAGACGATGTAGTGTAAAGTGGACTTCAAAACAGTTTTTAACTAGCAAGGAATACATTCCTTTAATTCAAGAGAAACATCACCTTCCTAGAGTCATTAGTTTGTGAGTTGCTGTAGAACAGAGCTTTGGAATGTGCTCTGTTAGCTCCCTTTAAAAACTTAACTTTGCTCCCTGACAAGGGAAGCCCCTTAAGCTGCAAATACTTTTTGGCATTTATCAGCTCTGCTGGCTGGCATCTAGTTAATCCTTAAGGGTGGTCACAGGACAAATTGTTTTCAAAGAAGCCTGGTCTAGGTTGGACACCAGGATGGAGTCTTTGGCACTCAGGAAATTTCCTTAGAGGGAATTCGCAACACACAGAGAGACATGTAAAGAAAATAGCAAGTTTAATAAAATTATAAAAGAGTTTTCTAGTTATAAAAATAGTATATTAATAGATAGTAACATTAAGAAATTTAGAAGAATAAGAAGAAAATAGGCTGAGCGTGGTGGCTCACACTTGTAATCTCAGCACTTTGGGAGGCCTAAGTGGGAGAATCATTGAGGCTGGGAGTTCAAAACCAGCCTGGTCAACATAGCAGCAATCTGTCTCTACAAAAGAAAATTTTTTTAAAATTACCAGGTGTAATTAGCCAGGCATTATGACATGGGCCTGTAGTCCCAGCTACTCAGGAAGCTGAGGAAGAGGATTGCTTGAACCCAGTAGTCCAAGGATTCAGTGAGCTATGATCCGAGAAGAAGAAGAGGAAGAAGAGGAAGAGGAGGAGGAGGGGAAGGAGGGGGAGGAGGAGGAAAATGACGACAGCCTCTATTAACATTTTGCATTTCAGAGTATTTATCTTATGTCTGTTTTCAATGCCTGCATTTGTAGTCTACATAGTGGAAATCACACTGTCACTAATGGTCAATATTCCATTTTTTCTTTTTATTTCATAAGCATTGCCCAAATTAATAAGGTTATTTGAAAAATATACTTGTTTATGGTTGAAAATATTCTCTCATATGGGCATATCATCATAGATTTTACTGCATTAGAAAAGTGTTAACATCCAGTTGCCTCTCTGTCTTCATTTATTTTTAACAGATGCATGCATTTTTTTTTCTTTCTCTATTACGATGATGATCATTGTTTTTCCTCAGTTTGGACAAAGAGTGAGTCACAGAACAAAAGTCAACCAACCCAACACAGGGACTGTGCATGCTTAGGGACTTGTGGAAGGGAGCATCTTAGTTTGTCTGATGTTTTTTATTTAGGGACATTTTAGGGAAAAATAAGAGGTTACAGAGCTCTGTAATTATAATAAATATCATGATGTTTTAAGGACCTCACAAAATTATTTTACAGAAAAGCACATGGTACCTAGACAGTGGTGCTCTAAAGTGAGTCTTTGCCTCATTTGTGAGATGTGGCTTTCATATTTATATTTTCTGATTGAATTATTTGTCCTTTAAAATTTGAAGAGTATTCCCTAGATGAACTAGCATTTTTTCCCCCTTTTTGGCATTTATTTTCCCATTCTGGTTGATAAGCAGACTGTAGGGAAATTATGAAAGTATCAGGAGTTTCAAATAGCTGGGATGTTAGAGACATATGAGGCATCAGAAATATCTTCAAATTAAAGCCATTTGATTCTGAATTTTGATGAAGTGTTGAAGAAATGTGCCTGGAGAAATCTTACTTGTGAATTATCCAAAAACTTTAGTATTTTTTCTCATTAGGAGAGCTATGTCCCCCTCAAGCAGATCGTCCATTTAATTGGTTATAATAAAAATGTGGCATTGATCAGAAGAGGCAGACCTTATCCCTTACTATCAGTGTGAGAGGGGGATGAGGGAACAATTATTGTCCCAGCCAGGGGAGTGTGGTAGTAAATGACTGTTACATCATGGTCACCCAGGCTGAGTGGTATACAGTACGGGGGAGGGAATCAAGTCAAGATTTACCCTGTAATGCTTTTTTGGCCTCAAGCAAACTGTTTATTTTTAGGACAGGTTGGAACAGCTCACAGCTTTGGAGCCAAGCCCAGGAGGGATACCAGAGAGTAGTGCCCTCTATTTAGTTTTAGAATTTAGAAAACTGACAGGTTACAAAGTAGCACTCACATGTTGTCATGCTTACCTGTCAAACCAGCTGGAGTTCTGAATGTATTCAACCTCTACTTGGACAAGATTTATTTTATTTCAACTTTTCTTCTAGCTTTCTTTTCCTCTTGACTCTACTCTTTGGTGCATTATTACAGATTTTCTCCTTGAATCTTGTTTTCTTTGCCTTTTATGTTTGTTTCATTCGTGTGTGTGTGTGTGTGTGTGTGTGTGTGTGTGGTTATTTATGGGTGAATCTAATAATGGTCTAAATGACAGACTTAATGCCATAAAACAGAAAATGACAGGTATTGGTGAGGATGTGGAGGAATTGGAACCCTTGTGCATTGTTGGCGAGTATGTAAACATGGTGCAGCCACCATGGAAAATAGTTTGGTGGTTAATCAAAAAATTAAAAATAGAAAAAAATAGAAAATAGAATTATATGATCTGGCGATTCCACTTATGGATATATACCTAAAAGAATTGAAAGTAGGGTCTTTAAGAGGTATTTGCACACTCATATTCATGGCAGTATTATTCACAATAAAGTGTGGAAGTAACTCAAGTATCCATCAATGAATGAATGGATATGCAAAATGTGATACAGACATATAATGGAATATTATTCAGTTTTAAAAAGGTAGGAAATTCTGACACATGCTATAATGTGGATGAGACTAGAGAACATTATCCTAAGTAAAGTAAGCCAGTCACAAATAGACAAATACTGCATAATTCCACTTATATGAAGTACCTGGAGTAATCAAATTCATAGAGACAAAATGTAGAATGGTGGTTGCCACAGGCTGGAGCAATGAGGGCATGGAAAATTATTGTTAATGGGTATAGAGTTTTAGTTTTACAAGATGAAAAGAGTTTTGGAGATGGATGGTGGTGATGGTTGTACAATATAAATGTGCTTAATACCACTGAATTGTGCACTGGAAAATGGTTAAGATGGTAACCATCATGTTAAGTTTATATTATGTATATTTTACTTCAACTAAAACGTTGGAAAAAAAATGCCACCAGGAGAAAGATCTCTTCTCATTAGTAAGTTATGTAAATGCCGTAGGTCTAATTTCTTTTTTCTTTTTTTTTTTTTTTTTTTGAGACAAGGTTTTGCTTTGTCCCCAGGCCGGGGGGCAGTGGGGGGGTCTCGGCTCACTGCAAGCTCTGCCTCCCCGGTTCACGCCATTCTCCTGCCTCAGCCTCCCAAGTAGCTGGGACTACAGGTGCCCACCACCACACCCGGCTAATTTTTTGTATTTTTAGTAGAGACAGGGTTTCACCGTGTTAGCCAGGATGGCCTCATCTCGATCTCCTGACCTTGTGATCCACCGCACCCAGCCCTAATTTCTTTACTACCATAGGTATATGAAAGGATCCACAGAGGAGAGTTTTTCAGATAATGTCAAGCATCCACCTTTTAAATTTATTTTAATATTATTTTTAAGTTTATGGAATAAAATTTCAAATAGTCATCTGCTCAGTGACTTAGGATTAGAGAAGCAGGCTTGTTAAATCAGTAAACTCCAATCAGCTTTTCTCTATTCTGTGAGTATCTCTAGTACTCTCTTGTGGAATAAGGTACATGGGTTTTACAGCCTCAGAGACTCCTTTCACAGATTCTGGGTCATGGCTGTCTTCCTAAGAGATGAGGATGATAGACGTCTGGCTACGGGATCAATAAGGTTTTACTACTTTTTTTTCTATAAATGGACAGCAAGGACTTAATGGTGATTACCTGGACAATATCCCTTCTAGAAGAGGAACAGAGTTTTGGGAGAGGCAGTTCACACAGAGCGCTTAGGAAATTCAGTGCCCATGTCCCATTTCCGATAACAAGGCCTCCACATCTGAATCTACAGGGTGAACATGGCAACTCTAGAGTCAGGGACAGAAATATCTCTGAGCACCAGGGATTTGAAAGAGCCTTGCTTTTTTTTCTTTATTGTTACATCTATGGTATTACATTTTCCCTGCTGTTGATAAATAATTCAGAAAAGAAAAGAATATTAGAGCCATGACCCTTTGGAGGACAAATGCATTTGCAATTGGTCCCCAAACACCCACAGGCTCTTGTGTGAAGGTCAGTATTTTGTATTTGTTAGTTGGCAATATGATCTTTGGGACTTTTCAATCCATTGGCTTTGTTTCTGTAGCTAGAAGGAGAGCGAAGACTGCATGTATGAAATGCACAGACCTAATGGTGTCCTCTTGTCATGGTCCCTAACTGGGCTGCTGAGCAACAGGTAATAGTTAGACTGGTGGGCATTAGTGGGCTGTGCAGCTTTGTTCAGAAGGCGAGATTATCTGAGGATATTTTGTGACATCATATAATTGATTTGCAACCTAAATGGATGTGGACTAGACTACCACACTGAGTATCCGGGGACATGCTTGCTGATATGGTGGGGAGATGTCAGGATGCCTAATGCTGGAACTTCTGCCTCTTGCAACTAGGATGTGCATGCTCACCTAACAGTGCCACCTACCCATTTGTTCTCTTCTGAAAATCATCTCTAATATGAGGATAATAATAATAATGATTTAATGTATATTATCTATAACAGTAAGTAAGAAGGTGGAATCTGGATATAATTGTTTGGATTATTTATGTTTAGAAACAATATTATTATCCACCTATTAGCAAATCATTTGTGTCAACATTCGCCATGAATGCTGAATATTTGGCAAGGAAATGGGGTAGAGAGGAAAGCATTTGGTATTGGGTATTAGAGAGACTTATTTTAATCCAGACTAACATACTACATAGCCTTAGGCAAGTCATTTTAACTCTTTGGTCCTCAGTCATCATCTGCAGTGGGAGATTTTTGGATTATAAATGGACTTTTAGAAGTCCCATTAAGTGCTGATGACTTTGAAGTCAAGATTCATGGCCTTTCATCTCTTCATCCACAGTGCTTGCTATAATGAATGTGTACTTATTCCTTTTTTGTGGGGAAGGGGGAGGGAAGCTTAAATATACATCTATAATCATTTGGAGCATTGCAGTTTTGTTTGATTCGTAAAACTTTATTGTAAGAGTCCCTTTTAGTTTTACACTTAAAACTTTTGAACAGATGTTTAAAAGAATGTGTGAACATCATTCTGACCTACTATTTCTTTGGTGGTGTTTGTTTTGCTGAATATTCATGTAACTTTTGCATACTGACTCAGGCCATAATGATGTTTTATTAACCACTATTGACTTGTGACTCGGAATGGTCACACAAGTGATCAAAGAACTTTCCTTTGTACATCAGATTTCCAAGGGAAAAACTGGAGACACAGGTACAGGATGGACAGCTGGTCTCCCCTTTGAAGTCCTTGTCAGGCTGAGTTTCATACATGCTTTTGAACACTTGTTGGCAATTATCACCCCTCTGGCATTGACTATGCTGTTTGTTTAAACTGGTGCCCACAGAGCCAAAGTGGTAACATAGAGGCTCATGGTGCAATGATAACAGGTTCCAGTTGTGTCTTTCCTGAAGGATTAGCCTGTATTTTGTGTGTGTGTATGTGTGCGTGTGTGTGTGTGTTTGTATATGCACGCGTGCACACACACTGGGCAATGGGGAGGGTAATGTGGGATTGTCACGGGATCCCTGGGGTGTTGCTTCACCAGCTGGAAACCTCTGTGGCTGATGGAACCTTCCATCTAAGTATTGCTCAAGCCCATTGAGCTCGTTCCATCTACTTGGCCCAGCAGGCTGCGCTTGGCTTATACTACTGGCTTGGATCCCACACCTGTCAAGGGTGAGCTAGGTGCAGAGCGGTGAGGGATGTGTGAGCAAGTGAGCACACAGTCCAGGCACTGCATACAGCCAGGCTTACTGACTGCTGCGGTGGGGCAAGCAGCTGCCGGCACAGGTGCTAGCTCCGTATGAGGCTGTGGCTGGACCAGATGTAC
This sequence comes from Rhinopithecus bieti, assembly GCF_001698545.2. Taxonomy (NCBI): domain Eukaryota; kingdom Metazoa; phylum Chordata; class Mammalia; order Primates; family Cercopithecidae; genus Rhinopithecus; species Rhinopithecus bieti. The sequence continues at coordinate 3,020,987 of NW_016803902.1, forward strand.
CACAAGTGGCTTCCCCTGCAGGCTTCTGAACAAGGGGAATATGTTGGTGCCCAAAAGCTTGTAGATGCCAGGAACCACAGAGCCCCAAAGAAGGTGCTACAGCCCTGGCTCAGGGAGACCTTGGATCTGGGCTTCCTGAAGGGTCACAGCTCTTCTCTCCTTCTTGACATGGTGAGCAGTGGGGTGGGGGAGGGGAGTGTTCGGGGGTGGTCAGTGCATGTTTAAACCCTGTTTGTGTTGCTGCTCTTTCAGTACTGCCATTCGATGGGTCCCAAATTCTTGTCCTGCATCCAGGATGAATGAAGTATGCAGACAGCTGGGGGATGAGCAAGGTGAAGAGGAGCTTTGTTGAGTGACAGAACGACTCTCAGGAGACCTGAAGTAGGTAGATCCTTTCTGCAGGCAGGTCATCCCATCAAGTATCTGGCCCTCAGCGGAGAGGACACCCGTAGTGTGGATCTTAGATGGAAGTGAGGATAGACAGAAGATGACCTTTCCACAGTCAGGTCATCCCAACAAGTGTCCAGCTCAAGAGGAGACCTGTGGTGGGTAGCTCCTTTCCTCAGGCAGGTCATCTTGATCAAGAGACCCAAAGTGGGTAGCTCCTTCCCACAGCTAGTAGTCCTGACCTGTCTTTGAGTCTGACTGAGTTTGAACATTTATGGACTCCAGAAGGGAGGAAGTACATGCTGATAGGTCTATGGATGGGCCCAGAAAAAGCACCAAAGTTTTCATTCCACTTGGAAGAACTGACAGCCCAGCCCCCAGGCTTCAGACTGTCCTGGTTTGAAGGTGAGGCTTCACCAGGGACCCACCTCTTTCCACCCAGGAGCCTGTCTGCCTCTTGCTGCCATCAACCTGCTGTCCATGGCACTCAGGCTGTTCCTGCTGAGGGGTGCCTGCAGGCCCCCACTGAGCCATCCTCAGCATTCCCCTGGCCTCCCTCCCATGCTCATCAGTGCCCAGAGTCTAGAAGGGGCCCCAAGGCAGCATGGGACTGGTGTGTGAGTGCTGCTCTGAGTCCTCGCTCACCTGGTCAGGATGCAGAAGCACCCAGGTTCAGCCTCAACTTTGCTCCAAAATCAGAGCAGGACCCGGGAGCAGGGGTGGGGTGGGGGTAGTTGTTGGGGGATGGGACTGGTGTGGGGGGGTGTGGGATGGGCAGTGAGAGCAAGCACTTCCAAGCCTTCAGGGGTACGGGGCCTTCCTAGGCCCTGAGAGCAAATGGAGGCCTGGGTTCACAGCCATGGCTGGGTGGCTGCAGCTGCACCTGAAGGGTGGGGCTTCTACCCCACCAGCTCAGAAGTGGGCAGGGCTTCTGCCTGTTCCCAGTTCCTGCAGGCTCCATGGGATGCGCAGCCCCAGCCACGCCTCCTCTACTGCAGCTGACATCTTTGCAGTGATCACTTTCAGACAGGCAGCGGCTACCATCAGAATCATGAAAAGAGTGGAGAACTAAATACCAGAAGACCTGCATTCAAGTCTCCGCTTTGATATGGCAAGTTTTATGACTTTGGGGAAGATACTTTACATGACTATTGTCATTCTTCTTTGGCAAAGTGAGAGTGGAGACTTCTGTTTAAATGCTTCTGAAAGTCTACGGTTCTAAGTGGTGTGAATGACCAAGGAGGTCAGAAGGAAGGCAGCTCTCAGGCTAGGATGACCAAAGAAATCTTCTTTGGGTTGGTATCTCTGCAGCTGTGAAATCGGGTTTTGTCCTTATTGTTGTTGTTGTTGGGACTATGAGAGGAGGAGAGTCTTCCTCAGTGGAAGGACAGGAAGGAATCAAAGCATAGAGGAAGAAAGGTCCAAGGCCTGTTTAGGCATCTCCTCTTTTGTATGATGGCCTTTAGCCTTCACTGGGGTTGAGAGCTCTTGAAAGGATGGGACACTCTTAACCAAACTCGTCTATGCCCCTGTGGCATCTTTGCTTTCAAATTCCTGATTTTGACAATTCTGATAATCACTTATTCCATAGCAAATATTTTTGAATTTACTGTGCTTCAGATTCTCTTTTGTGCACTGAGGATAGATGGTAGAGAGAGAATCCCTGTCCTTTGTGCTTGATTAGGACATCTGATCTATGCAGTTGGCATGGGTAGAGGGAGCATTTTAGCCCAGTTTTAAGTATCATTAGAGAGAGGCATATATGCAAACCACAGTAATCTATTAAATAGAGCATGCTTTGAAATGTAAAGTCCAAACAAATGAGTATTGGAGGTATGACTGAATAGCATTTGGGAGCCAGCAGAACTGTGTTTACTAGCTCAATGCATTTGTATGAATTACTTAACTTTGCTGAAGTTTAATCTCTCATTTGTATATGTGCATAATATTAGTATTTATAACATAGGGTGGTTTTAAGTATTAAATAAAATAATGAATGTAAAAGACCGAATGCCTAGCATATAATGTGTGTGCAAAACATGCTAGAGTCACTGTTACTATTGTTATATTTTCTATTATTTTTGTTTTTCACTTAATGTTGAACATGGAATCACAGTATTGCTTAAAAGTGGGGAAAAACATGCTATCACCTTTATTGTTGTCATAATTATTGCTTTCTCTTCAACCCACAGAGTTCCTTGGTTGTTGGGAACATGTAGATCATATGAGCAATCTATTTGTAGCTTTTATGAAAGCATCCTCTTGTAGCTTCCTTGCAGTTTAGGAAGGAAAAAATATATATCCTCTTAGGTATGATGGTGATTGTATTTCTTAGGTATAGGTAGACATGTCCTATGAATGTTAACTCATGAAGAACTCAGGCAGAGAAGTGTGTAATTGTCTGGTGCAGTACAGATATCCAGAAAGCTTAGGAAGATGATCCAGGAGACGTTTTGTTTATGTGACCAGATTTACCAACTAAATGGAGGATGCAATTCATGAGGCAGTTGAGCCCAAGCTTTGGAACCAAAGAGACCTGAATTTGTGTCTTAGTTCTACAACTCATGTGACCTATAGCAAGTCACTTTAACCCATCTGAGCCTGTTTCCTTATTTGAAAAATAGGAATGATAACAACAGCTGCTCCTTTACCGTGACATAGTATGAGGGATTTGTGAGCTAAGAAATATAAAATGCTTAATGGAATTATAGCATATAGCATCAGCAAATAAAACATGTAACTACCTTCTATATATCTGGTAATACCTATGACATAGTAGTTGCTCAATAAATATTAGATCCTTTTTCTCTCTTATGTTACTTTATGTATTTTCATATGGTTATATAGATTTGAAGTAAAATATTAAAAATATTCTTTTGAGAATATTTGTCAACTTTTGGTCCCTAAACTTGGTGTTTCACTTTCATACCTGAAACTGTTTCCATATTCTAACACCTGAGCCCCCAGGATTTGGTCTCTGCCATTGTGGAGTTTATATTCTACACAGGGAAATAGCTATTCAAAAATGCTTATTATTTCAGTTGTTATAAGTGCTGTGAAGAAAACCAAAACAGGGTAAAGGATTAGGAAATGATAGGTATGATCCAGAGGGCTAATTTTCATAGGGCTATAGGGGAAGATCTAGTGAGGCAGTAGCCTATATGAATGAAAATCTGTGTAAGGGGATGGTATGAGCCGTGAAAAGTTCTGTGAGAACATTTCAGTCAGAGAGAACACCAAATGCTATGTTCCCAAAGAAGGACTGAGCTTAGTATGTATGAGGAAAAGACAGAAGGCAGCCATGCCTGGTGTGAGGGGGGTGGGTAATGAGGTTGGAGTAATAAGGGGAGACCAGGTCATGTAGGGCCATGTGGACCATCGTAAGGGGTTTAGATATAATTCTAAATGTTATGAGAAGCCATTAAAAGCTTATTCAGCTGTAGCAGTGGTAGGATAGTCACCATTGGTGACATCAGTAGTTCAGTAATCTATGTACTTATGTAGCATTGCCTATATTTCCAACAGTGTTGAGGGTAGAGTAAGGGTAGTTGGGTATTGTTGAGTTCAAAGAGGTGGCACAGGAAATGACTCTGTCCATAAGGTACTTAATATTTAAGTGAGGAGACAAATCTATTACAAAGTGAGTGATTTGCAAATAATTTGCTACACTGTATTATTATCTCTAAGTGCAAAAGAAGTTAAAAGTAGGAACAGTCCCCTGTGGTTTGGAGCAATTTAAAAAGACTGTCATTGTTACTATCATCATCATCATCATCATCATCATCTTCATCATCATTTGGGTTGGTGTCCATTTTTTTAGAGTACAAGACTATTGTAAAAAATGATCTGCAATAAGCAATTTAGTCACAAGTTTAAGTGGACGTTTTCTTCACCAGTCAAATCAAATTGTATGGATTTGGACCAAAATACCCAGTCTCACCAGTAAAGAAGAGAAGAGAAGGTGAGTTGGCTAGGCGTATCCTTAAAGGCAGTTATTCCACCTGTATTAACATAGACCAATTACTGCTATGGAATCTGACTCAATCTGATGGATATGCCCAACTCTTACGGAGGAGAGAAGGAGGAGGCATGCAGTAAAGAAAGCAGTGGAGATTTTCTCTTCCCTCCTTTAAATTCACAGTGAATTCATCTTATAAGTGGATGGAAATACTGAACTATATTACATGTAAGAGTTAGATATTTGAAATAGAGATGTGAATCACCCTGATACAGATATGTAAATAAGGATGCAAAAGTGTTTAGAGAAAAGGGTATACGACCAGTATCCTGGAGGAGAACCCCATGCAGAGACCTGGAGGTGGAAGAAGCAGTAGTAAAAGTGGCAATAAAATTAAGAGATTAGAAAATGAAAATAAGAGGCAGAAAGAGTTAGTGGTTGGTGGTACTTCATCATACAGGCTCAGGAGGGTGAAGGCACTGAAAATCCATTATATTTGGCAAGAAGAGAATCATTGGCAGTATTCCAAAGAGGAGAATCATTGCTGTCTCTAATAGGATTTAAAAAGACATTTTGATAGAAAGTTGGATAGCGAGTAAAATTTGGAGGGTTTTGGCAGTCAAAGGATTAGAAAGAATTGGAGAAAAACCTGATGAAGACAGCAAGGTCAAGTGAAAGATACTTTGTCCTCCTCAGGCCAACTGTTAGCATGAAGAATACTTGAAGGCTAGATGGGAAAGTAGATTAAAGATGCTTAAGGCATCATTTCGGGCAGGCAGCATACAGGTGGAGGAGCTGGCTTTGTGGAAGAGGAGGAAACATTTTCTTCTTAGGCCAAAAGGAAGGGTTAAAAGGTCCAAGCAGGAAGAGGGCCTCTGTTGTCAAAGTTAAATATACTTGGAGAGGTCCATGCCTGCCCTGGCTCGAGCTTTTCATTCAGTACATTTTCTGTAACATAATTTCTTTCCCCGTCTTTCAGAAACCACGAAAACCAGTGCTACCCTATGTAAATAGAAATGTAAGGTTTCTCCCTGGAGGGACCTTTGAAGTGTAGTGTACACTTTATTCCTCTCTCACATTCTCAGCACTTTGTTTCGCAAAGGTGTTGGCTCAGGGTGGAGAGAACCCGATGGCATTATTTGTGCAGCTAAATCTGGGTTTGAGAACTCTGCACAAATGGCATTTAATTCTTATTCCCTCGGTGCTCTTGGGGCAATCCCATAATTGCTCTCTCAGTCTCCCCATCTGCAAAACTGGTAAAAAGTCCCTCTTTTCCTTCCTAGGGCATTGCGGGGATTACTAAGTTAATGTTTCATAAATCTTTGGAAAGATTCTAAATGTGAAGTTCCATCATTACCCACCTACTAGATATGATGACACTCATAATGATATATTTATTACCTCACGTTCATTTCCACAGCAATAGCCTGTGCATTTGTAGAGATACCATGCTTTCTGTGCCAGGGCACAAACTGAAACAAATCATCTATCACCCAGAGACACATCAACAAGAAAATAAAAAGTGAATATATGATTTGTTTTGACCTAAATATTGTTTTGGGTGCAGAGCCTGTTGTGAATTTTCTCCTGAAAACAAACTCTGCCCCTACCTTGCTGGGAAAATATTTAAAAGGAGACCTGAAGGCTTCTCGGGTCATGCTGGGTTTGAGATGTCAATAAAGAAAGTATGAAATCCAACTGTGAAGAGGTGTGATTTATCAGTGACAGCAATTTAAAAAATTATTTTTAATTTTTAAACATTTTAAAAATTTAATTTTTAAACATTTTAAAAATTTAATTTTTAAACATTTTAAAAATTTAAT
>NW_016803902.1:3027422-3058366 GCF_001698545.2 Rhinopithecus bieti
TTAAACATTTTAAAATTAAATTTTAAACATTTTAAAATTTAATTTTAAAATTAAAGTTAGTTTAATCAAATAACTTGATTGTTCAAATAACAATCAAGTCAGAATCTCTGAGTTGTAATTAAGAAGATATGATAGTTTCTGTTTGAAACTGTGACCCATGGAGGGGTCCTTCCTCTTTGCAAAGTGTTAGTGCAAGGAATTTCTTTGTGTCTGCTCTTGTGCCAAAGCTCTGGATTACAATGGATCTAGCATCCAGCTCATCATAGTCTGTAAAGTATCTGACTCTATTTTAATTAATTCAACTAATGAAGATGGAGTGTGTCATGCAGTGTCCTCATTGAAGTACTTTTGTAAGAATAATACAAGTGGAAAGTATTGAGGGCTCGTGCTTCTAACGGAAGTGTGGCGTGTAATAACCTCTAGGTAATGCAGAGATGGCTGGTGAAGAATCAAAGAGAACAGGTCCATCTTACTTCTGCCACCAAAAATACCATCTTAAAATAGAGAAAAGGACCTTCTTTGGAAAGTAAGAGTGTGGTCTTTTTCTTTTCCTGCCCGTTTTCTCACTTGCCTTTGCTGTTTTCCAAATGTGCTGTCATGACTGGTGAAACCTAAAATAGTACCATCAATTCAGTCTGCAGTCATCCATCCTAACTCAGGGAGACTTGCTTTTCCCTGTGCCTGGAATGCACTTCCCCTCGCATCTGCATAACTGGCTCCCTTACTTCCTTCAGGCCTCTGGCAAAGGTCTCCATTTCAGTGGAGCTTCCCTGGCCATCTTTCCAAATGTTCAGTCCCTACTGTCACTTCCTTTCTCCTTTCTCTGTTAGTTTTCTCTGCTTACAACTTATCACTATCCACGACATTATATACTTTACTCATTTACCTTAATCATGATCTGTCTCTTCCACTAGAAAATTCATAAGCTCTGTGAGGGCATGAATGTTTGTCTTTTTTCTTCAATGCCATATCCTAGACACTAGAATAGTGCCTGGTACATGGTAGGCACTTGATAAACATTTGTTCACATTGTAGGTGATCTGTAAATATGACCAGTAAATATTCAATGTCCTGGGTACTGTGGTAGATGCTAAAGATATATTCAGTTGCAAATAACCAAAAAGCCAGCTCAAAAAAAAAACAATGAGGAAGCTTTATTGGCCCATGTGCACATAAGTCTGGAGGTCAGGCAGTTTGGGGACTGGGTTGGCACAGCAACACAAGGATGTCATCAAGGACCTGAGGCCTTTCGTTTGTTCCCATTTTTTCCCTATGATTCAGCTTTATGCTAAGCCTCCTGGGATCTCTCTGTGGATTTGAGATGAGCGTCAACAACAACATTATCTTTCACATCTGGGGAAACAGAGGATGATCTCTGAGAAACTCTATCAGAAGTGCTAGAAAGCTTCTTTTCCAGGAGCTCCCCAGCTTGTGTACTCACTTCTGAACCAAACACTGTGACCGGCAGATACACTGATTCACTGACGCTTAATCACGTGCTCCATCCCAAGAGCCTGGGTTGGACTTGAAATCTCTCAAAGCACCTGGGCTATGTGTCTGGGCACCCTAATGAAAATAAGGATATTTATAAAATGAAAAGCAAATGGATAACAGGGAGAGAACGACAAAACTCTTTAAACCAGTAGGATCACATGCTTTACAAAGGCTGATACCTACTGAGAGAAATTAATTATGTATATTATAATCATGTGCTGTGTGCTATAGGATGGGAACACAAATGTGAGAGTTTAATGAGATCACATATGTAATTGTATTGGAACTGTTAGGTGCACTGGAGTTTAATAACTGCTTTTAAAATTGCTCTTATTATTACTTCAATACACAGAAGCCTTGGAAGAGTATTCTGAAGGTCATCTCTCTTGACCATCACTAGCTTTGGATGAGGCTTTGGTCACAGTTCTGAAAGTCTGCAATGAACGAACTCTAAGGCATTTGTTTTATCTTCTAAGGTCTGACATGGTAAAATTTATCCAATTATATATTTTTTGTTTAGGTCATATTATAAAAAAGAGAAATGGGAATTAAAATGGTTTAGATTCTGATTTTTAATATATTGCTATTTCTTTATAGAAAACTTTTCTTCAATTGGAGGTTTTAAAGTTAGGAAATTAATGGTCATCTAGCTGTCGTCCTTATTTTAATGAATAATAAACAGCCCCATGGTGTTAACTTGCTCCAAGGTTATGAAGTTACTAACAGAACTGGGAATTAAACCCTGAGCATCAGACTCTGGTTGAGTTTTTTCCAGATTATGTGTCAGAATTATCTTGGTTATTGACATTGTAGAAAATACCTGAATGATTATTTTTATAGCCCTGCAAAGTAGTCTGCGTATGTCCCAGGATAGCAAGAAATGAAGTGCTCTGGAAGATTTAGTTTTACAGATGAAAATGGTCAATTTTATGGTTTTGAGAAATTGGAGACTCAATTTTATTCCAGCTTGTACCCATATGCACATCCATTGCACACATAATGTATTTGCAGAGAGAAATCTTGCTTGATTAAACTAACTGATCTTGAAAATCAAATTTGAGATCTCAAGTGCAAAAGAAATAGAACATTAAAAAAAAGAATCTCACTAGAAAACTTTTAGTCTTTGATATTCGGTTAATTGTTCCTTCAGGACACAATCTGAAGCAAGCCACCTTCCCTCAGCTCTGTAGGTTTTCTCTAAGCATCTAGAGCTAGAAGATTTCTTTGACAATCACATACCATGGATTGGCATTTCCTATTTGTTTTTTATCCTTCTGTTTCATTGTGTGATCTTGGGTGAGCCAGTTAACCTCTCTGTGCCTCAGATAATAAAAACCCGTTCCTCCCTACCTTAGTAGTCCCATCTCTACTAGAGATGTGGTCAAGATAGATTATGCTTTAGTGGATTTTAAGTAAGAAATCTGTGAAGATAAACTGATGGTAGTATTTGAGCCTTATAAATCCAAGAGGAGTGATAAAGGAGGTGATTAAGGAAACAGCAGTAGCTTAAAGCACAGGGCAAACTTCAAGCACCTAGTAACGCAGAGAACAGTGGTATCACCATTGTATGCCCTCCTTCTCTCTCTCTCTCTCTCTCTTTATTTATTTATTTATTTATTTATTTATTTATTTTTGAGATGGAGTTTTGCTCCTGTTGCCTAAGCTGGAGTGCAATGGCATAATCTTGGCTCACTGCAACCTCTGCCTCCTGGGTTCAAGCAATTCTTCTGCCTAAGCCTCCCGAGTAGCTGGGATTACAGGTGCCTGCCACCATGCTCAGCTAATTTTGGTATTTTTAGTAGAGATGGTGTTTTGCCATGTTGGCCAAGCTGGTCTTGAACTCCTGACCTCAGGTGATCCACCTGCTTCGGACTTCCAAAGTGCTGGGATTATAGGCGTGAGCCACCATGCCTGGTCTCTCATTTTTATTTCTATATCTCTCTCCTATCAGTCTTGCATAAAGTCTGACTCAAAGGTCAAGTGCTCTGAAACCAAATTTCAGACCTGTCTCTTCCATCCCTATAAAATTCACGCACTCAGCTGGCGTCTGCTGATCAACAGAAATTTCCTGTTAGCGTGAGCCTTTCTGTTCCTCTCAACAAACATGCCTTGGTGGTAATGGAATATCCACAGCATTATCCTGGGATGGCAGGCACTGTGGACTGGCCGGTTCAATACTGTTTCCAGTGCCTGCAGGCATGCCTTCCTGTTCTACAGAGTCTGGGATGACTAGATCCACATTTCTCAAATTCCCTTGCTATTTGGGTCCCAAGTATGACTTAGGGTCTGCTAAATAGATAAATTCTTGGTGGCTTTGACAAGGAACTGAGTTATATATAAAAATAGGATGGGACAGCGCTTTCCATTTTGCTGGCTTAAATCACGTCAGAGGCATGGTGTCAGCTTCCTGCTTTATTTGCAGGCCTTGTGACTTGACACCTTCCACATCATGGCAGAGGTGGTATGGTTCTGAAGTAATGGAAGCTTTATGATTCTGCAGCCTCCTGATGGTGGCAGAAGCAGAGTTTTCCTTGTTATCCCAATTCTGTGGTGTGGTTTGGTGAATTGTCCCTGAAAGTTCACCCTGGAGTCTCTTTGTCATCCCTCCTCTGTTGCCTCCGTCTTCTCATCTGCAAAAGGACGCAATGATCAAAGCCCAGCAGCCATCTTGAATCATGAGATAACTAAGAGGATCACTGTTTTATGTTGCTGGACCTAATCCTAATGGATACATAGGTCCTATGAAACAGACGCACAGTATGGCACAATTAAGACTATTTCTAGGCAGGTGGTAACTAAGTGTAGCTCCTCCTTCTATGTCCCAACTCATATGTGAGTAAAATGAAGTAGAAATATATGCTGATGAACAAATATTCTCAAAAGGGCAACCCAAGTGGGATGTAGGGAGAAGTGCATCTGGGTAAGAATTTAAGGAATGACTGTATGCACGTGAGTCTCCAGGCCAAACTCCCATTTTACACCGTTACCAGTTGCCTTTTTTGTGTATGTGTTCACCATGAAAGGCAAAAGGCAAAGATTACTTTGCTGTAACTCACTGGAATTCATAAACAGTTTTGGCTAAACTGTATGCGGCAGGATGAAATTTTTATCATAATAGCTTGCAGGATAATTCTTAGGAATTTTTGCTTGGGATAATAACAAGCCAAATGAATGAAATTGAGAGAATCAAGGTATAGTTAGAGTACTCTGTCATAGAAATAAATAGGAGTTTGAAGGTGATAGAGAAGGAGGAGAGAAAGGGGAAAGGAGAGAATAGTCAAGGAGATGATGTGAAGCTGGGGCATTATATGGGGTGAAATAGCTAGTGAAAAGTCCTTGGTGGAGTAGCCAAAGGACTTGTAGGAACAAGAATATCCCATGTTCAATTTGTTAAGTTTGCATAGTGGGGCTGTAAGACCCTCTTCTTCAAACATAAATATATTACTTCATTAAACAGTAGAACTATCCATTAGCTGAATGAATTCATTCAAGTTACATGCCTGAGCCCTAACTCACTGGAATTTATGTAAATCTTACACAGGGCATTGGATTTCTATGGTTGTGCAGTAGTAAGTCAGGAAATCTCATGGTGACTGTTAGTTATTTTTCTTTCCAAGGAGCTCCCTGTTGACAGATTCACCATTATAAAGTCCCAAGGAGATGAATACCCACCAATGTTTCAACATAGAGCAGAAGATGAGACTTGAAAGATAAAAGACCTGCTTTATTAACTAGGCAAAAGAAGTCTGTGTCAAGATGAATGTAAGAACAGGGAACTAGGAGATGGACCATGGGGCCACCAGTAAGAGGAGGTGAAGGAAGGGAAGTTAAAATGAGGAACAAAACTGGAAAAATAGGAATGGGTTAATTATAAAGTCTGATTTGGAAGGAAAAACACACATTACATCTCCAAATGTTATTAAAAAAAACAAGTGAGAAAAGGAACGATGGTGGAGCATTAGTTCTGGAGAGCTTTCTGGGGAGAAGGTGCTAGTTTAGAAAATGGAGACTGTGTAAGGGAAACAGCAAAACAAGTGCGTTGTAGTGCAGTTGTCTGCAGGAAACCTCAGGTGGGCCAAGTGATGGGCTGAGGGGATGATGCTATGGAAGGTAAAGGGAACACCTTGGGACAAGCTCCTGCCGAATGGAAGTTAGAAGTAAACCACTGTTTTTCTTACATGTTTATATCTAAGGACAGTTGCATTCTGATTGAGTCAAATACTTTGAGATATGTGAAATATGCATACATGCATCCCTACATCTGTTTTTGTATTGGCGGCTAAACCTGGGTTAATAAGCTCTTACAAAACAATGAATGCAAAGCTTTAGGTTTTCAAATTTGTCAGTAAAATAGAGAGAGAGAGAGGGAGAGACAAGAGATAAATGTTTTACTTGTTAGCAGGATCACCCTATCTTTTATGCGGTAGTTTTCCTTTCCACTCTGTCACTGGGGCCTTATCCCCAGGGAAAGATTCTTAGGAGTGAAGACAAGTGGATATTTTTTGCACTATAGTCTGCTGCTTTTAGCAGGACAGTCTCAAGAGCATGATAGGAAATGGAGGTAGTACTTACTGCAGGTGGAAGACACTAATGTACATTTCAAGAACTAAACTTTCTTCAGAGGCTGAAGGAGAGTTACTGAATAACAGGCCTGAATAGAATGGTAAGCATGAACAGTAGATTGAGCAGCAGGATATGCTGTAATTGGAGAGCCACACTCTGAAACCCAGAGATGAGGTAGGGTTTCCCGTGACAAGGAAGTTCTAAAATGCTGTTTCATAGTGCTCTTTATCTCAGGCCCTGGAATCAGGCAGATCTGATGGGAATCATCACATATTGGCATGTACCTTGGGGCAAATCATTTTAACCTCTTTGTGCCTCAGTTTGCTCAGTCACAAAACTTAAAAATAATAGCAATACTACCACATAGAGTTGTTGTGATGATTAAATGAGTTAGCACATGTAAAGCTCTTGGAAAAATGCCAGATACATAGTCAGTGCTATATAGCTATGTATGTTGTTTATTATTATTACTACTATTATCATTTCTTGTGTGCCAAGCACAGAAGGCAGTGTTTCGTATAGAATATCTAATTTAATGGTCGTAACAACTCTGTGAGTAGGTATTATTATTATTCCCATTTTACAGATGGAGAAATTAAGACTTAGGTTAAATAATTTATCTAACTTATAAGTGGTAGAATTGGTTTATAAACCTAGACAGGCCACATCTAGAGCCCAGTTCTTAGCAATGTAAAATGATTAGGCACCTGACATTTGCTAATTGCTTGGCAAATAATAGCTACTGTTATAATCATTTAAAATGGAAGTGGTATGTGGTAGGAAGAAAGAGTTGATTCAAATAATTGAGATAGAAAGATGTGGGTTGGTATTGTTTAAGATTAACCTGATATCAGATGCAGAAGGGAAATATCAAAGTTAACCTTTGGATTTAGGATATATAGACTGATGGTGCTGCTGCTGCAATCTCTTGATTATCTAATTGTATGAGATACAACGAAAGAGTCAAATAAGCTTGATCTCGGCCACATGTCTTAGACATATTTGAGTAAGACACACCCAAGGAAAAGATGGCTGGGCTCTGGGGGCCTATCCTTAACCTTTATAGTGAAACCTGCCCTCTGTTAATTTAGTCCTCAGAAGCAAAGTCAGTATCAGGATCATGGGCCAGAAGAACCAGGAGTAGCACGTGTGTTAATTTGTATATTCCAACATTAAATGTCAAGGGTGAAGGAATTTTCTTTCACAACATCAGGGGTATACTTCTGTTTCTTCTCTACTTCTTTTATGTCTTTCCCTCACTGTATCTTCAGGGTTTAGCCCAGGGCCTAGAACAAAGTAGGCTTGCAAAATGTATTGGTTGAGAGACTGTGTGCCCTCGGACTGAATCTGCTTCTGCCTCCCTTGGGCAACGTAAGTGAAGGCAAAGCTATTTCATGCCTCTAAGTTTCATCCTACTCATTGGTAAAATGGGGATAATAATATTTATCATCCAAGGCTGTTGTGAGGATTAAATTATGTAATGTGTATAAAATCCTCTGTGTAGTGTCTGGTGCACAGAAAGCACTAGTATCAGTGCCATTCCTTGCTCTACCAATCAGAATCTGACAGAAGAAAAAAACATTTTATTCCTGAATAGTTGAAAAGAAAATGACCAATGATAGGGGTCACTTATAGAGGCATAAGTGGGATTAAGGATATACAAAAGGAAGATGAGATAAACAGTGATAAGGTCATCAGGAAGCCTTTCCCATCTTTAGGTCTGAAGGGATGTGGGGAAGGAATAGCGGTGCCAGAGGCCAGAGAGAGCTGGGATCATGGAGCTGAGGTGGCCCGGTGAGAGCTGTCATTATAGCCGCCTTTATCGCTTCATAGCTGTGGTCATAAGAGTGACACCAAACTAGGAAGGAAGAAACTGGGAAGAATTACTCCTACTTCTCTCTCCTCCTGCCCTTTATCTGGAAGCCAGTCAACAGGGCCCTCCAGGGATACAGTGCAGGACAGAGAAGGTAGAGTATAGCTATGAGAGTGAGATGGGTGGATGGCAAATAAGTGGAGAACCACGAGTTCCCATACCAAACAGTAAACAGAACAGGGGAAGAAAGTGCCAACTCACTTTTATCATCTAGATAAGTATCACTTTGGCTGGGTGCAGTGGCTCATGCCTGTAATCTCAGCACTTTGGGAGGCCAAGGTAGGGGGATCACCTGAGGTCAGGAGTTTGAGACCAGCCTGACCAATATAGTGAAACCCCGTCTCCACTAAAAATACAAAAATTAGCTGTGTGTGGTGGCATGTGACTGTAGTCCCAGCCACTTGGGAGGCTGAGACAGGAGAATTGCTTTAGCCCGGGAGGCAGAGGTTGCAGTGAGCCAAGATCACACCACTGCACTCCAGCCCGGGCGACAGAGCGAGACTCCTTCTCAAAAAAAAAAAAAAAAAAAAGAAGAGAAAAGTGTCACTTCTCACATCGTGGCACTGAGAGATTCTGATGCATTAGGCTTCTAAAAGTGATACTGAAGAAATTTCCTTAGAACCCCTTTTAGTGAGAGTGATAGTAGTTCCATGGGGGCTTTAATAGCTATTATTTGAAAAATAGTTTTCATGTTTAAATTAATGTGGGAAATGCTGAGCTGAACAAAATTAAATAGATTTATTTGCTGAGAGTTTTCTCAGAACCTTTGCTAACTAAGGAACATTTTGAATCTCTGTGGGAGATGTAATGGGCCGCATTCCCCAAATTTGTTTTCTTGGAGAATTTTATGAATAAATACTTCTGGGAACATACTGAAGCAATTGTGTTTAGGGGTTATAGCATAGGAGAAATACACAACTATCTTAGCTCTGCTTCAAAGACACAAGCTGGGCCCGGATTTCCTGAGCCAGAACCCTCCGCTGTCATAAGTGGCTCTGCATTTAATGGTAAATACCTTTGTATAAGATATCGGCCGGGCATGGTGGCTCCTGCCTGTAATCCCAGCACTTTGGAAGGCTGAGGTGGGTGGGTCACCTCAGGTCAGGAGTTCGAGACCAGCCTGACCAATATGGAGAAACCCCAACTCTACTAAAAATACAAAATTAGCCCGGTGTGGTGGCGCATGCCTGTAGTCCCAGCTACTTGGGAGGTTGAGGCAGGAGAATTGCTTGAACCCGGGAGGTGGAGGTTGTGGTGAGCCAAGGTCATGCCATTGCACCCCAGCCTGGGCAACAAGAGCGAAACTCCGCCTCAAAAACAAACAAACAAAAAAAGGATCTTAGAAAAGTAGTTGCTTTGGATGAGTTTGGCATTAGCAGAGGTACCCTAATAGAAAGTTAAGCTACACAAACAGTAGTCTTCAAGTTAAGGCCTCTACTGACAAGGATTTATCCCTCTTGGGCCTCCCTGGGGCAGGCCAGCTGTGTTAGCATTCCTGGTACCATTTGACGAGTATCTTAAGTGTGTATGCCATGGAGGAATACAGAAAGAGCTTGACAGCATCTTTGTTGTCAAATAACTTGAAATGTTGTAAAGGGATAGAGATAGGAACACATAAACCATTCAGAGAAAATAATTCCAGATAGCTCTTGATCAAATGCCAAAACCCATTATAGAACCAAGGCATATTC
This sequence comes from Rhinopithecus bieti, assembly GCF_001698545.2. NCBI lineage: Eukaryota > Metazoa > Chordata > Mammalia > Primates > Cercopithecidae > Rhinopithecus > Rhinopithecus bieti. The sequence goes on from NW_016803902.1 coordinate 3,037,044, forward strand.
AATATTTAGTTGTGGTTGTGCATATGAATGAAGAAGGCTTCTCAGAAATTGCACAACCTCACCTGGCCCCACAGGGATTTTAATAGATCAGGAGAGGTCGCGGAGGGGAGAGTTGATATTGGGAGAGACTGGCATTTCAGTCAGAAGAATGGGAATAGCAGCGTTTTAGCAGGAAAAGCATGTGTTCCTACAGGTGATAGATTCATGCAAGGAAAGGACCAGACTCTGATGGTTTTACTTTTAAAGTCAAGCTGCCTCTGCTTTTGGTAGATATCACTTAACAGGGGTTTATGAGCCTTACTTCAATCAGTTCCTTGAGTTGCTCATGAACAGTGTGGGCTCAACTTCTCCCTGTGGGCTATTAGTGTACTTTTCACCCACTGAAAGTTAATTAGAGGAAACACCCCCCCACATACCTTTCACACTGATTCATCTGTAAGGAGCCAGTAAATTGGATTGGGGACCAGGATGAATTTTACTTGAGATCTTTTCTTTCTGCTGAGAAATTGCCAAAATAGAAGACCTTGAGTTTCTGAGTTGTAGCAGAAAGGATTTCTTTTTAAAATTTGTATGCATGATAGACCCAGTGATAACATAATTCATTATATTACATTACCTTAGGGGCCACATTGTGGTCCTGGAACATAAATTCTGCATACAGAAAACTAAGGGCTCGTTGATACTTGGTTTATCTATTGGATTTTGCTAGGGTTTTTTCTCCCCTACCCTCTCCTTTTAATATCAGTCATAGATGCAGAAAAGAGTATCAGGGCAAATTATTGGCTTTTTGTTGCAGTTTTGGTCTTTGACTTTAGTTTTATTTATGAAGGGAGACCACAAAATATAACCACATAGTCATTAAAAGCACAGGCTTTGCCATCCCATGGATGTGAGTTTGACTCTGCTCTGTTGGTGGCCTGGCTGCTGAAGAATTTTAAATCTACATGTTAGCATTAGATACATCCCCTCTAACTGTATCATTTAGGTTTATATATCCTTTATTGGATTTCCTAAAATCTGAAGGAATGGTGTATTAGTCTGGGCTCATGCTGCTAATAAAGACATACCCAAGACTGTGTTATTTATAGAGGAAAGAGGTTTAATTGGCTCACAGTTCCATGTGGCTTGGGAGGCCTCACAGTCATGGTGGAAGGCAAAGGAGGAGCAAAGTCACATTTTATGTGGTGGCAGGCAAGAGAGTGCTTGTGAAGGGGAACTCCCATTTATAAAACCACCAGATGTCGTGAGACTTATTCACTACCATGCGAAGAGTATGGGGAAATCCCTTCCCCTGCCCTGCATGATTCATTTATCTCCACCTGGCCCCACCCTTGACACATGGGGATTATTATAATTCAAGGTGAGATTTGGATGGGGACACAGCCAAACCATATCAAACAGTCTTCATTTGTTTTTTCACATGGTCAGACATTTACTGAATACCTGCTGTATACCAGGTGCTGTCACTGGCCCAATAGACATAAATGGGATGCACATAATTTCTGTTCTCATGGAGCTTACATTCTAGATAGTGAAAAGAGAAGGTGAACAGGTTTACTTGTTTACTGAATATATGACAATTTCAGGTAGGAATAATAGCCGTAATAATTTAAAAAGTACCAGTTAATGACAAACACTATGATGGAAACAAAACAGAGTGAAGCTGTAAATAACTAGGGTTAGGGAGGGACCCTATTAGATTAGGTGGTTAGGGAAGGCTCTTTGAAGGGGGTGGCTTTTGGGTTGATGTCTGGAGAATTGGAAAGAACCAGCCATGCAAAAACCAGAGAGGAGAGTATTTCAAGCAGAGGGAACAAAAATTGCAAAAGTTCTGTGGCAGTGGGAATGAGTTTCACTGGAGCATAGTGAGGCCTAATGGTGGATGCTTACGCTACAGAGATGTCACAGGAGTTCCTTGAACTAAAAGGAGGAAAGCTTGTGGTCAGCACATGTGGGTCTGCACAGTCAAGATCTGGTCTTGCCTTGCTTTCCTCTATCTATAGTTTCACAGTTGTCAAGCATCCACCGTATGTTACTCAAAGTGCTGCTAAGAAAAGGACTTCACAGACTGGCAGGGGGGCAGAGGGGCTTCAGGCTCTGACCTGATGAATGTAATGGACTCCTTGTTTGCTTCAGTTTTATGGCTTTAGCTGTGCTGGGAGGTCAACATGCAGAGTGTCCTTTGGCCAAGTTCTCATTAATCCTCTCCAATTGCTAAGAGCCATAAGAAGGGCGTGAGGGACTGGTAATGTGAAGTCTGTGGAGGTAAGTGAACCCTGGCTGTACTTTTGCTGCACTGGTTGGTTAATGCCACTCATGGCCTGGGCAGTAGGACACTGAGATAAAAGTATGCCTGGAAAGCAGATGGCATTGTTCTCAGTCTTGTCTGTACATTTGTACTTGTCTGTACATCTTGTCAATCATCTGGAGTGGGCAAATTTTTAATTGCTGAGGCACAGCACACTACTCTCTCACTCAAATATTCCAATTTAATTTGTCTGGAGTGAGACCCAGATTTAGGTATTGCATTAGTTCATTCTCACACTGTTATAAAGTACTACCTGATACTGGGTAATTTATGAAGAAAGGAGGTTTAATCAACTCACATTTCCACAGGCTGTACAGGAAGCGTGTGAGGGAGGCCTCAAGAAACTTACAATCATGGTGGAAGGGCAAAGGGGAAATAAGCACCTTCTTCACATGGTGAAGCTGGAGAGAGAGAGGGCAAAGTGGGAAGTGCTACACAAGTTTAACCAACTAGATCTCATGAGAACTCACTGTCATGAAATCAGCAAGGGGGAAATCCACCCCTGTGGTCCAATCACCTCCCAAAAGGCCCCTCCTCCAAGACTGAAGATCATAATTTGACATGAGATTTGGGTGGGGATGCAGTGTCAAACCATATCAGGTATTTTTCCCAAAGCACCAAGGTTGAATACCCTGTGGCCTAGCTGTATAGCTAGGCTGTGCTTCACCGGTCTAGAGGAACACACATTGCTGCTTCATTTGTTGTTTATTTTTCCTACATCATTTCTCCATGTCTTTGGTTTGAAAACCAGGATCCTTTACCAAATTACAGACTTGCTCTTCATAAAGCAACATGAAGGTGGCATCCCAGGGACTTCTGATAGCAATTTACAAATAGGTGTGAGCATGTATGTATGCAGTGTGTGTGGTATGAGTGATGTGTGTGTTTGTGTGTGCATGCTGTGTTGATGGTGCATGTGGTGATGTGTGTAAATTTGAAGTGTATCTTGCAGACTACTTCAGCCGTTTTTCCTATGTAATGACCTTGCTTAAATTACTTCTCTTCTGTGAGCCTCAGTTTCCACATCTGAAATTTGGAATGCCAATAGTGTTTCTGCCTCATGTGCTTGCTTTAAAGATTAAATGGGATAATGCATATAAAATATCTTAGCACAGTTCCTAGCACAGAATAAGCTCTCAATACAAGTTATTGGTTGAAGGCGAAATATTGATGAATTTGCTTAACCTTTCTAAGCTCTGCTTTCTGTATCAGTTGATTTAGAATTACTCTTACTATTACTGATGCAATAGTAATAGTATTTACTATTTGATGGTTTGGCAAAAGTCAAATGAATAGCCCTAAGCATTCACTCCATGTTGAAGGATTACGCAAAGTAAGATATGTCTGGAGGTATCACTTTATTGAAACATCTTCCTCCATCCATTTGGCCTGTCTGATTTCTTTGTTCCAAACAGAGATCTGTTTCCTCTTCCAATCTTGACTGTAACACTGGCTGACAACATAGAGGTAAGTATGGACACTAATCCTCCCTGAAGGTGAAGTACTAGATTTAATAGTCCTGGAATATCAGAGTGTTTAGGCTACTCCTGAAGGACATGGACAAATCAACTTGTAATGTCCTGCTATACCATGTCACAGTTTGGTATGTTTTCCAGCAATGGAATGCAGGGGACGGAGGGGCTGATGGCTTTTTGTTTGTACAAAGCATTTGTTGTCCAGCAATGTTAGCATCAGTGTGATTGAGTGTGAAAAGTGTGTACTTTTAATCTATTCCCTGATCCCAGTTCTCTCCTTGCCATCCTCATGTCTGCCAACCTTTCCCAGTGTAGTATTTTGACAGGTGATAAGTTTTTGCTTGACATTGATTAAAGTTACAACTCCATTGCTTAAAATGAGGTGCATACTAAATGTTGAACCAGCAAAGACAGTTTCAATTTTGACCAAAGAATATCATTTCATGAATGTTTTGAAAATTCAGTCTGCATTTGTTTTCTTGTCAAAAGGTTTTGGGGTATTGGGGATTGGCGGAAGGAAAGGGCAAAGCTAAGGCCTATAATAATGTTGACCTTGATGAATCCTGATAATACAGCAGACTGTTAGATGTCAAGTTATTAGCATTTTCATTTTATCATACTCAGCTCTTGTCTCTGCAATTGACAATTGTAGAGATGGTCTTTAAAATGAGAATTCCCTCATATGAGTTTCTTTTAATTAAACAAAATATGCATATAGAAAATTATGGAGTTTTTTTCTTTCTAAGAATGACCGTGAAAATGAAATATTTCAGGATGAAGATACTTTATCTTTGTATTCTTTTCTTTCGAGCTATTTCCAGAGGCTTTTACTTAATTATATCCTGAATGATTTCAGAAATTTGGCATCAACTAATTTTCCTGTTTTTCTGCATTTACATTGACTTTCTCACAGAAGAGTCTGATTTTATTCTAGATTTGTTTTCTATGATTTTCATTTACATCACCTCTTAGGACCTAAGAATGACCTTTTAAAATTATTCTTCTGGAATTCATGAGATGTTTCCTACCTGTTGATGCAGATGGCATATAGCTGTTTGGGTCTTTTTATGTTCCCCTTAACCTTCTTAGAGTAGATGGATTTTAGACTAGGCATTTAAAATGCAATTGTGTTTTCATCAGGTATTTTATAAATCATAAAATTGCTAGTGTGTTAAATAGACATTTTTGATTTAACCAGATGGACCATTCATTAAGTCTCTCTGAGGTCGGCAGACAGGCTTTCAGAAATGAGAAGCTCAGTTTGGGGCCTTGTGTCTGAGTTAATGGTGTGTATGTGCATGCATGTGTGAGTGTGTATTTGTGTATGTGAGATAATAGCAATGTGGCTGGGAGTAAACTAAGATTTCTTTAATGGGGTTAAGTAGAACAGAGTTGTAAGAAAAATCATTTGCTCCATTAAATAAATTATTTATTAAGCACTTGCTGTGTAACAGGCACTAGGCACTGGGGATGCAGCCTGAATAAAGCAGACACAGAATGTTTGCCCGTGATAGAGCTCATCATCAAGAGGGCATTGGGGAAATGGAACTAAGGGAAAGGAAGAGCACATATAGTTCCCAGTACTCTGCTAAATAATTTAATACATTGTATCTCTTTATTTATCACACTTACTATCGCTCTCAGCCTTTTGGCTAAGATCAGGTGTATTTATCACATTTATAAGAAGTCAATGAGGTAGATGTTATTCTCCTTTTACCAGTAACAGAAATTGAAGCTCAGAGGTTAATGTCAATTGCCAAAGATTATACATAATAAGGATATCTAGGATTGTGTGACTTCCAAGTCATGCCCTTTCTACCACACTGTGCTAGTTATTTCTCTTTAGAAGTGGAGAACATGTTCTTACCCATGAGAAATCCTATTCCCAACCCCTGGCGACAGCCATTGATTAATGGAGGTTTTTTTTTTTTTTTTTTTTTTTTTTTTTTGTTGTTGTTGTTGTTGAGACGGAGTCTCGCTCAGTCACCCAGGCTGGAGTGCAGTGGCACAATCTTGGCTCACTGCAAGCTCCGCCTCCCAGGTTCATGCCATTCTCCTGCCTCAGTCTCCCAAGTAGCTGGGACTACAGGTGCCCGCCACCACGCCTGGCTAATTTTTTGTATTTTTATTTTTTTAGTGGAGACGGGGTTTCACTGTGTTAGCCAGGATGGTCTCGATCTCCTGACCTCATGATCCGCCCGCCTTGATCTCCCAAAGTGCTGGGATTACAGGCGTGAGCCACTGCGCCCGGCCTAATTGAGGTTTTTTAAATCCACTAAAATTAAGAACCATACACTGGGCGGCATTAAAGAGCCCATGTGTGGCAAAAACTCATGTTTTTTCTCTCTTCCCATTTAATGGACAAGATGAAAAGAGATGTGAAAATGGGATTAGACTACCCAAGTAACAGGCCATGTGGCTCCGTGGCTTATGCTGAAAGGTTTGATTGAGCTGAGACCAGTTATGGATAAAATGTTGATGTTTTTTGAAGTTTGTATAATGAATTGCTACCTCTCTTAAGGGTGGCAGTGGGGTAGATTATTTTCAAGACCCCATTTATAGATCTACTGAAATGTCTGATCATCAAAAGTAAATACATGCATCTCAGAGAATATTTTCTTACCCTGGAGGATGGTGATGTTAAATCTGGGTTGAAAAATGATTGTTCTGGGACTTGATGTGGCGGGGGAAATCTATCTATGCAACTGTCTCTGAAAAGGAAAACTGAACTGTGAAATCCAATTCCATTCAATCCATTAAACATTTATTGATTGATTGTTATCTGCCAGACTTTATGCTAAGTTATGAGAATCCAGAGATGAGTAAACCACAGTCTTTTTCCCTTAAGGAGCACAAGTCCAGTGGGTGAGGTATACATGTTAAATTATAGATTCTGTTTTAAGGTGATAAGGACAAAAATATAAAAATATACAAGTTTCTTAAGTAGTCATGAAGGAGGAGAGATTAATGTAGAAAGAAAGAAGGAACAAAGCAAGACTTCCTGGAAGGAGGAGATATTAAGCTGGATTATGTAGGATGAGAGCAAATAAACCAGGCAATCATGTGATGGGTATCCCAAGCAGTGACAATGGAATTTATGATGTGGGCCTTTAAAAATAATTTTGGAAAAATTTGTAGAATTCTATGTTGTTAGTACATAAAATGTAAAAGAAGGAAGTGATGAGCATAGATAATAAGAGTTAACGTAGGCCATGGCATAAACAAGCTTGTATTGCATGGTGTACAATTTATAGGACTGGATTGTAAGCTAGTTGGTCTAGGGATTTTGTGGGTGAGGTTAAGTGCAGAAAACTCACGTGAAAGGGGAATGCATTACTTCCAGCAGGAGGCAGTAGTCTGAAGACGATGAAGAAAGAGAGGGTAGATTTGATCTAAGGTAGGGGATGCAATTACTAGAGATTGTTGGATTTGGGAGCATATGAGTGAAAGTCATCAGAAAATCATTTTCAGGCTCTGACTCAGGGGCCTGGGTGGATGGTGGTATTACTAATCAAGAAGTTTCTAAGAAAAGGAGAATCTGGTCATGGAAGTGGTAGAAGTCATTTGTTCAGTTTGGACAGATTGGGTTCATACTTTAGAAACCCTAATGGAAATGTCTAAGGATTAGGTAAATGGATATGTCTGAAACTCTGAGGCACTGAGTGTACAGATGTATATTTGGGTATTGTGAAGTTAGGAGTATCATTTATAAATTTGGAAATATGTGAATTTACCTTTGAAGAGAAGAGAAAATAGAACTCTAGGTAAATCAGTGTTTAAGGAAAAGTATGTAGCCAAGGAAACTGAGAATTAGTTAAGAGGTAGGAAAAACAACAGAAACATGATTTTCTTGAAATGAAGGAGGCAAGTTTTCAAAAAGAGATGGAGAGAACAGAACAGAGAGATCAAGTAACAGTGATGTAAAATACCCCTTGGTTTGGTATTTAGGAGTTCATTGTGACTCTTGCTAAGAAAATTCTGGGGAGAAGGGACAGAAGTCAGAGGGCTTTATATTAAATGGTGAATGAGTGATTAGGAAATGAAGATAGCAAGTGGAAATCAATTTTTGAAAATGCTTGGGTGGAAGGAAATGAGGGAATAGATGGTAGCAAGGGAAGGACATGGAGTTGGGGAGAGGGAGGAGAGGTTGTGACTGACTGGAAAGGGAGAGACTTGAGAATGCCATTAAGTGAAGATAAGATTTTATTAACAGTGCAGAGGCTGAAGACCAAGGAAATACTTGAATAGCATATAGATAACTTAGCCCCCATGGAGAGCACAGGTCTTGAATAAAACAGGACTTTTTCACCCTAGGAGTCATAATGAAGTAGGAAATGATGGGTATCCCAATGAGATGGAAGTTTGTAGTTGGGACGGGGGCAGGATGCTGACGGTGTTTATGCTACTAGCCACTTATTAATGGGTCCCAGTAGAACCTGAGGGCATCTGTTAAAAATGAAGGAGGATGAAGATTTGAAATGAGTGAACATGTGACTAAAGCTATAGAAAATGGAGCATCCTAGAAGGAAGGCAAATTTTTTTTAAAAGATTAATTTGAAGTTTTGAAGATCCAGATGGAATTGGAAAGCATACATTTTAAGCAAAGCCAGTCTGCCTGAGAAAGTGATTTTGCTTCAGCAGGGCACAGTTGCCTCTGCCAGAGTAGAGAAGACTAACAACAGAACTGGGCTTTGGTTGGGCAAAGGGAGGTGTGTTGGTTAGTGAGACAAGAGTTTAAGTGATGGACAGTGGAGCTCTTCTAGGCTGAATAGTCAGAAACAAGGAAAAAAGAGATGAGAGAGGAGTCTAGTTTGAAGACCAGGTATAGCTTGAGTAAGGGAGGTAGACACCTGGGAGGGGAGAAAATTGTAGTCAGGGACCAGGGTGCTAGATTGAAGATTCCTGTTGTGGATTACTTAAAAGTGATGGCAGTACCCAGCAGGTGATTATGAGAGGATGACACTGAAGCAGAAAGAAGGTGAAGATTGTTATTTTGTAGAGGTCAAAACTTTGAAAGTACATTAGTCAGCACATAATTCACAGGGACATTGAAATCATTTAGTATAATGCTGAGAGTTGAGGGTAAAATCATTAGAGCAGCTATTAATGTATGCCAAATTAGGCCAGGTGTGGTGGCTCATGCCTATAACCCCAGAACTTTGAGAGGCTGAGGCAAGTGAATCACTTGAGGCAAGGAGTTTGAGACTAGCCTGGCCAACGTGTTGAAACCCTGCTTCTACTAAACACACACACACACACACACACACACACACACACACACACACACAAAGTTAGCCGGGTATGGTGGCAGGCACTTGTAATCTCAGCTACTCGGGAGGCTGAGGCATGAGAATCGCTTCAACCCAGGAGGCGAAGGCTACAGTGAGCTGAGATTGTGCCACTGCACTTCAGCCTGGGCAACAGAGTGAGAGTCCGACTCAAAAATATGTATATATATATATATATATGCACACACACATATATATGTGTGTATGTGTATGTGTGTGATATATATGTGTATATATATATACACCAAATTAAAGAAATGAAAAATCCCAAAGTCTTTTTAAATATTTGCCTTAGAATGATATTATGCTTGTCTTTGCTGACCCACTCAATCTGATTATCTCTACAGTATTTCATTTTCTTCCTCACATAAATAGAACATGTAGTATTAGATATACTTATTTGTAATGGAAAATTATATAAGCATATTACAACAAGCATTGTGTATGAAAGCAAGTATTCAATATTTGTTGAATGAATTAAAATGTGTACCATCAACTTCTATGCATTTTTGAGAATTACACACTGATGATTGACACAGTACACGCACTTATAATTCTTGGTATAGCAGTTCTTGCTGAGCCATGAGAAAGCAAGTTGTCTCTGCCTCAAATGAAAACTTCAATCTTAAATTGATTATATGTGTTGGTTGTGCAATTTTGTATTCATGTTTCTGGCATCTCTTCAATAATATTTTTTCTTCTTTGAGAAGCCATATGGCATAGTAGTTTAGAACATAAACTCTGGAGTCAGGCTGCCAGGGTACAGATCTTACATGCAACATCTTGCCTTTGATAATTAGTTTAACCTCTCTATGCCTCAGTTTTCTTATCTGTAAAATGAGTATAACACTAGTCTTACCATACAGCATAGTTGTAAAGATTGAATATAGCTTATATGAGTTGTGTGATGGTTAATATTAAGTATCAACTTGATTGGATTGAAGGATGCAAAGTGTTGTTCATGAGTGTGTCTGTGAGTGTGTTTCCAAAGGAAATTAGCATTTGAGTCAGTGGACTGGGAGATGCAGACTGATCTTCAATCTGGGTGAGCACCATCTAATCAGCTGCCTGTGTGGCTAGGATAAAAGCCGGCAGAGGAACGTGGGTGGACTAGACTGGCTAAGTCTTCTGACCTCCATCTTTCTCCCACACTGGATGCTTCCTGCCCTTGAACAACAGACTGCTACTTCTTAAGCTTTGGACCCTTGGGCTTACACTAGTGGTTTGCCAGGGCCTCTTGGGCCTTTGGCCAGAGATTGAAGGCTTCACTTCCTTACTTTGGAGATTTGGGGGTTCGGACTGGCTTCCTTGCTCCTCAGCTTGCAGATGGTCTATTGTGGGACTCCACTTTGTGATCATGTGAGTCAATACTCCTCAATAAACTCCCTTTCATATATACATCTATCCTATTAGTCCTGTCTCTCTAGAAAACCCTAATACAAGTTGTGAGGCTTAAATGAAAGGATTAAATTCATACTTAAAATTGTACCTTGCTATTGTATATGAGAGTGTTATCTATTATTGTTTTCCAATTTTACTTTACGTAAATACATAATTATTTGAATGTTAGATGTGACCTTGCCACTTTTACATTCTGTATCTTTACCCTTTGACTCTTCTTCTTACCTTGTGAAGTCTTAGAGTCTCCAACTTGGGAACACATCCTACTGTGGCATAGTTTTTCTCTGTATTTGGGAAATAATTTTTCAGCCTTCATATCGTATCTATATTTCACTCAAAATTTCTGTAAGTATGAACTTCCTTTAAGTAGGACTGAGTGGGCAAGCATTTTTTTTTTGTTCAGCTGCCTTTATTAAATTCATATTCAGCTATTTATTTTAGAGTAATAAAATCTTACCTTTCTGTCATGTTTTTTCTCTTTTCCAGAAGCTTAGTTTTTTTAATATATATTATCTCCTTTGTTTTCTAAATTCAGACATATTGTAGGAGCACTTTTGACAGACTAAGAAATTGAGAAATTGGGGGGTTGCTTGACTTGTCGAAGGTCACGTAATGATTGGCCTGTTTCTCTGCTACTCAATATAGCGTGCGTAATGCTGCCAATCTGCTTTAGATCTCATGTTTCAGTTCTAATGACTTTCTTATTATTGAGACCAAGATCCTAACTGTATCTCAGCTCTGTTGGTGCTGGGTCATTGTTTCTCTGCCAGAGTGTCCATGTGGATAACTTATCAATTGCTCTATGTTCTCTAGAACTGAGCTCCTGCCTTATTCTAACCAGTCAATCATAGGACTTAGATCTTAGACTTGGACCTAGGTTTTGGATCCCTGAGCCTGTTGACCAGATTCTGTGAAGCTGCCTACTTGGATCTTTAAATCATACATCCTCCTCAGTTCTCCAATGGGGTTAGCTTAGTATACCTGATCATGATAAATTCAGGCAGAAAATAGATGTATTTGGAGGATATGGATATAGGTATGATAGGAGGTATACAACAAGGACATAAATGCACATCTAAGAACATGCCTTAGGAATGATCTGATTAGGAGTCCATAAATGCTGCTGCTGCACTTGAATACTTGCCACTGTGCATCTGATTTTGCCAACTCTGGGAAATCAGCATCTGTCACCAAAGTTGCAAATATAGATGTCTATTGCAGTGGATAATGTCTGATTGACCAATGCCTTCACACCACTTCCCAAGAGCTAAAGATCCTGGGAGAAGGCATCTGATTTTCTGTGCTGAAGTCACATATCCATGTTCTAGCTATCTGGGTGTAGGGAGAGGAAATATTTGTTCTCTTTGAAATCTACAATGCAAAGCGGGGCTATACTGCTAACAAATCTTGAGATAAATGTCAAAAAGTGAGGATATGTATTGGCTGACTGGTTGAAACACAAAAGTCAAGCACACCACCAACTATCTGTTCTCCCCTTGCTTGTAATACAGTCCATATCCCTTTTAGCTGAGCCACCTACTATATCCAGTTTTAGGATTCAGACCTTCTTCATCTGTTCTGTTTAGCTGTGACCAGCTCTCAGGACCAGATGTGTCCCAAGACTTAACAACCAGAATGTCCACTCATGATTCCTAAAGGTTTTAACAGTTTCTCCAGGCACCTCTTGTCCCAATAGCTAATCTACATGTAACTCAAGGAGCAACCACATTTCTTTTCTGTTTTTAGAGAAAACTGCATTTGGATTTTATTAAGGATAAGCACATTTATCTACTCAAAGAATAAAAGAAAGCGTATGTAGGTCTGCCTCTCTGCCTTTTAAAATTGAGGACAAGTGAAAGCTTCAGGGGTAGTTTAAAGTATCAGAAACTGCAGCGTTGTACCATGTGGGAAACACCAAGGTGTCCTCCTCTGGGGACTATTTTCTATTCATCATTTGAAGACATTTTTCTCAGCTCATATTTTTTTTAGACCCTGTCAAACTGCCTGGGTATTGTTTGAGATGTCTACTATTTGTAAAGATACCATCTGGCATGGTGTTCTCTAGGTTAATTATTCAGAATGGAAAGGAGTTTTTATTTTAAATCGCTGTTCAGTGTGGGGTATGTTTTCATTTCATTGTGTGCCCTTTTGTTTCTGCATAATAGTAGAAAGGAGGCAAGATTTTCCCAGCTACGTTGGACTCTGGAATTCATTAGCATTTTGTATTTTTTTGATATTCTACAACTGGTGCTTATATCTGCGTGTGTGTAATCAGAACATTTGAAATCTCCTTTTCTTTAAAGGAAATAAATGGAGCTTTCAGAAAAAATAATTTATTTTCGAATATTTTAGCAAGTTTTGAGCAATGGATATTCTATTTCAAGGCAAAAGAACCTAGGTTAATAATTTGTTTCATGGAAACAAAGGAAACTTATACATTACTGTTTCCACAGTATTTGTTACCTAATTCATGTTCTGTTTTAGCTCAGCTACAAATGGTAAGGTCATCTTTTTTCCCCCTGCATATAATACCGCAATCTCTTTAAGACCTGGGTCTTTTTAACCCTAACATTCTGATTTTCAATAACTTATTTAATTTAAACATGTAGAGTTCTTATGGACTTGCTACTTTAACTATGATTTTAACCTCTTGCTAGCCTTTACACACACGCACGCGTGCACACACACACACACACACACATTTATTAATAACATTTTAAAAATTCAATTAGAAATATTTAAGATAAACTGAAAAGTATAAGGAACAATACCATGAAGAACTCATCTCAAAGCACCTTCCACTGTGCTTTTTGACCCTCTGTGATCAAAGAATCTCCTCCCTTGCATCTGGGCTATTATTTATTTCTTTTGCTCATCATTTCTCTGTCATTTAGAACTGCCACCATCAGCTAGGCACGGTGGCTCATGTCCATAATCCCAGCACCTTGGAGCTGAGACAGGCAGATCATTTGAGGCCAGGAGTTCAAGACTAGCCTGGCTAACATGGCAAAACTTGTCTCTACTAAAAATACAAAACTTAGTTGGGTGTGGCGGCGCACGCTGGTAATCCCAGCTACTTGGGAGACTGAGGCAGGAGAATTGCTTGAGCCTGGGAGGCGGAGGTTGCAGTGAGCCAAGAGCATGCCACTGCATTCCAGCCTGGGCGACAGAATAAGATTCTGTCTCAAAAAATAAAAAAATAGAACTGCTACCATTTCTTCTTTCCTCTGTCCCATCAGGTTCCATAAGACACGACTGTCCAAATACAGTCGTGTGTGTATAATTTAAAATTTTTATTAACCAAATTTTTTAAAGTAAGAAAAGGTAAAATTAATTTTCATAATACATTTTATTTTATCTACTATATCCTAAATATCATTTCAACTTTTTATTAATATAGAATTATTGAGATATTATATAATTTTTTCAACAAGTCTGAAAGCTGGTATGTATTTTATACTTGTGTACATCTTAAATTTGGATTAACCCCATTTCGCATGACTAATTTCACATTTGGCTAATGGCTGCCATATTGGATAGTACAGTAAAAGTTCCCTCTCCAGTCTTTTCTCTGGGAACATAATCTTTTTTTTATTATTTTAATTTTAATTTTAATTTTTTTTGACACAGAGTCTTGCTCTGTTGCCCAGGCTGGAGTGCAGTGGTGTGACCTCGGCTCACTTCAACCTCCACCTCCCGGGTTCAAGCGATTCTCCTGCCTCAGCCTCCTGACTAGCTTGGACTACAGGCATACGTCACCACGCCCAGCTAATTTTTGTATGTTTAGTAGAGATGGGGTTTCGCCATGTTGACAAGGATGGTCTCAGTCTCCTGACCTCATGATCTGCCTGCCTTGGCCTCCCAAAGTGCTGGGATTACAGGTGGGAGCCACCGCACCTGGCCTGGGAACATCATCTTTATGTTGACATTTAACTCAGCATTTTTCTTTGTTTTGCTGTTGTTGTTTGATTTTACTGTAATGTAAATTGGGGGGAGAGAGGATGCAGCTAAGTGGAGCAAGAATTGGGATTAAAATGCCTCTCCGTATAAGTGGGAGAAACAGGAGGTCAGGAAATCTACTGGATTAGTTAACTAGATTAACGTACTTGAAGATACATCCCTGCAAAATGGATTTTACTGGTCAGTTTGTTTGTCTTAGATTGGTATAATGGTATAATGTTTGTGTTCATTTTTCCTGTTCCAGATATGATCAGGTTTTAAGATTCTGGATAGTTCCTATGTCATAGAAAAAAAGAATGAAGCTATGCCCCCAAGAATGTATAGGACTTGGAATTAGTTACTAAATGAAATTGGTAGAATGTGACTTTCAAGATCTTCAGCCTGTTAGATATTACTCACAGAATTATTGGCGGTGATGGAGCTGGGTGGTCTCTCATACAGAGAATAAACAGAGCCAGAGACTGTTTATGTATTTGCCACCTTTTGTATACTATGGACAACAATCACTAGTTTATGAATTTGTCCAATATATACTCTTTGTATAATTATGTGTTTTAAATAATTCAATACAACAATTTAATTGAAACATGAAATGCAGATAGATTTAAATCACAGCTGGTATATACCCAAGATGTTTATAGTTAGGAAGGGAGACATGTAATACTGTGAAAGTATAATAATAAAAATTGGTATAATTTTAAATGATTGCACTGAGAAAGGAGGGATTAAACCTGTCTATGAGACTGTGAAACTTTACTAAGTTAACGATACTAGTGCCTCAGTTTTGAACAAAGAGCAGGTGCTTGAGAAATTTGGAAACACTGGTCATTCAAACACAAGTTCACATGGGGAATGTTAGGGTAATTTCAAGTAAATTGGTGTCAGAGGAGTATAAGCTGTCAAAAGGGAGTGGCAGGAAATGAAGATGGGAAGACAGGCAGACTCAGGTCATAATGGGGTTCACCACTGTGCTAGGATCTCATCCTTCAGAATTTAGTTTAAAACACAATGCTTTCGCAGTCTTGTTGAGAATGGGTGGAGCATGGTGGGAAGATGATCTAGAGACAGATTGTTTTAAAAGCTTTTAGAATAGTCTGGATGAAGGATGATGGTAGTCAGAAGTAAATCAGTGATAGTTAAGACGGGTTTGGCAGCTATGCTTTTGGTGGCTATAGTGGGTGGAACTGTGTTATCCTAAAGCCATAGTTTGAAGCCCTAAACCCCAATGTAACTACATTTGGAGATATGGTATTTAGGGAGGTAGTTAAGGTCAAATGAGGTGTATTCATCATCTTGGGCTGTCATAATAAAATGCCGTATACTGGGTGACTTAACACAAATTTATTTCTCACAGTTCTGGGGGTCAGGAAGTCCGTGATGAAGCTACCAGCAGATTTGCTTTCTGATGAGGGTCCTCTTCGTGGCCTGCCTTTTTCTGTCTCCTCAGATGTTAGAAGTTCTGGTGTCTCTTTCTCGTCTTATAAGGGCACTAATGTCATCATGAAAGTTTCACCTTCTTGACCTCATCTAAACCTAATTATCTCCCAAAGGCCCTGCTACCAAATACCATCACATTGGGGGTTAAGGCTTCAATATATGAATTTTGAGGGGGGTGGGTAAAGATGCAGTTTATAACAGTTATAAGGGTGAGGCCCTAATGCAGTAAGACTGGTGTGTTTATAAGAAAAGGAAGATACACCAGGATTGTATGCCCATAGAGAAAAAAGTCATGTAAGAACACAGAGAGAAGGCAGTAGTGTGCGAGTCAAGGAGAGAATCCTCAGAACCCAAACCTGTGGGCACCTTGATCTTGAACGTCTTGCCTCCAGAACTGTGGGAATAAAAAAGTTTCTGTTGTTTAAGTCTGTGGTGTTTTGTTTGGCAGCTCTAGCAGACTATTACAGTAGCTGATTTCAAATAGATATAAACTGTGCGTAGTTTTTATATATGGGTTTTTTCATTGTTTTCTCTGCACCCTCTTGACTTTGTAGGAAGCCTGAGAAACAAAGCTCTTTAATTAGCTTGTGAAATTTAAGAGGATAAGATGGCTATTGTGAGTCTCAATTCTGTACAAACATTTCTACTCACCCTCAACCAGCAAATCTCAGACTTTAAATGTCCACTTAAGGTACCTAGATAACTGTGGGGTGTTTGTTCCTTTATTGACCTAATTAGCCAAAGTGACATTTATTAACTAAGTCCTGTTTTCTCCTCCCCTTAGTGTTATACACACTGGATACTACATTTTTAATCTATTCTCCAAAGAGCTCCACTTGTCCCACTTCTGAAAGAAATCATAGTGTTGTAAAATGCATTAGTTGTTTTGGTTTTTAAAAATAGAGTAAGGTCAAAGAAAGTGCAGTTCTTCTTGAGAGCACCCAGAGTCTTCTCCTGTGTTACAGTCTTGTCAAGAAGATTGAAGGAGAACAAAAATCCTGTGGTTTGTGCCTCATTTGAAAGACTTTGCCTCGGTTTCCTTTATGAAGTCACTTCATGGGAGGTTATAGATGTGGAATCATACCTACATTTTATTGCTTGCTTTTTCTCTAGATGATAACATTTTTAATAAATATTCTTCACCAGTGTCTTCTTTATTTTCTTTTATTTCCATTCAATTCACTTACTTTCTCACTGACATTCCTTCTCATAGAGACTTGATTATTTATTTTAAATGATTTACCATCCATTTATTTGATTTATAGCAGCATTTTGTAGATAAAACACATCTAATTATTCATGTTGAGTTATTGTTATTAATTTTTAAAGGTTGAATTCAGAAAGTTTTACAGTATTTCCCAGCTAATGGCCTCATGGTGCCATTCTCAGAGGGAGCTGACACTTCTCTATAGTGATCTCCACTTTGACTGCCTATGGTAGGTCCTATGGGTTTCTGTTGTTCCTTAGAAACTGCTGAGGTCTATGACCTGGAATATGTCCATTCCTTGGATTAATAGTAGAAACATCTATGCCCTAGTTATCACATGTAGGCCCAAATTTTAAATACTCTACATGCTGATGACTTCAGAATTTTTGTGTCTAGTCTTGAACTCCCCCTTAGCATCCAACCTTCTAAATCTAAGAGGCAACTTGACAACTCTGCCTGAATATCAAATGAGCATTCCAGAGTTATCTTCTCAATAAATGAACTCTTGACTTGCTCTCAAATTTCTCTGTTCTAAGTTTGGAGGTTCTTCAAAAAAACTAAAAACAGAGTTACTATATGATCCTGCAATCCCACCCCTAGGTGTATACCCAAAAGAAAGGAAATCACTATATTGAAGCATTATCTTCATTCTCATGTTTATTGCAGCACTATTCACAATAGCCAAGACTTGGAAGAGACCTAAGTGTCTATCAACAAGCAAATGGATAAAGAAAATGTGGAACAAATATACAATGGAGTACTCTTTAGCCATAAAAAACAATGAGTTTTTTTTTTGTTTTTTGTTTTTTGTTTTTTGTTTTTTTTTTGAGGTGGAGTCTTACTTTGTTGCCCAGGCTAGAGTGCCATGGTGCGATCTTAGGTCACTGCAACCTCTGCCTCCTGGGTTCAAGCAATTCTCCTGCCTCAGCCTCACAAGTAGCTGAGTGCCCACCACAACACCCAGCTAATTTTTGTAATTTTAGTAGAGACAGGGTTTCACCATATTGGTCAGGCTGGTGTTGAATTCCTGACCTCAAGTAATCCACTCACCTTGGCCTCCCAAAGTGCTGGGATTACAGGGGTGAGCCACTGTGCCTGGCCTGAGATCTTGTTATTTGCAACAACATGGATGGAACTGGAGGTCATTATGTTAAGTGAAATAAGTCAGGCACAGAAAGACAAACATGACATTCTCACTAATTTGTGGAAGCTAAAAATTAAAACAATTGAACCCATGAGGATAGGGAGTAGAAGGATGGATACCAGGGGCTGGGAAGGGTAGTTGGAGGAGTGGGGGTGAGAAAAGGGGACAGTTAATTAATGAGTACAAAAAAGTAGTTAGAAAGAATAAATAAGACAGTATTTGCTTATACAACAGAGCGATTATAGTAAAAAAAATTTACATTTACATTTAAAAATTGCTTTTAAAACATTAATCACATTTAAAAATTAATTTACATTTAAAAATGACTAAAAGAGCATAATTGGATTGTTTGAAACACAAAGAATAAATGCTTGTGGTGATGGATACCCTATTTACCCTGATGTGATTAGTACGCATTGCTTGTCTATATCAAAATATCTCATGTAACCCATAAATATATACACTTACAATGTACCCACGAAAATAGAAAATAAAATAATAAAGAGACTTAAAAGCACACTAAAAATCTGTTTCTTCTCTAGTATTTTCTATTTCTATAAATAGAACCATAATCCATGTAGAGGCTTAGGCTGAAACTTTTGATTAAATGAAAGAAAATGAAAGGAAAAAAGAGCATGTGACAATCTAAAACAAATAATAAATGTACAGATGAAGAAACAAATAAAAAGCTAGTTGACCACTCACTCAATGTAAAAAGATGGCCTTTTGATATTAAAAGGCAATGACATTTAGAGTAATTTAAAAAACGAAAATGCCAATGAGATACCTTCTTCTCAAGCTTAAAAGCCCTTACTAGCTTTCTTTGTTCGTAGGATAAAGTTGAAACACCCTACACTATGTATTTATTAGGGTTCTTTATATATTGAGTAGCAGGAAACAACTCAAGTTCCTTAAACAATGGAGGAAAAACATTGACTCAAGCAACTGAAAAGTCCAGACATAGGGCTCATTTTCAGAGCAGATTGACCTAGTGAATCAATATTATCATGACCAGCATTATTTTTCTCCATGTATTGGCTTTAATTATATAGTGTTGCCCCAGTCTCAGGCATAACCTCCCTTTGTGGTCTGAGAATGTCTGTGAGAAGCCATATGCTTTTCAGTTTTAGGTCCTAAGAGACAAGAGGGACTCTTCTCCTGGAACAATTCAAACAACAGTGCCAGGATCGTGTTGTTGGCCTATATAGACCTGACTTGGGTACTGTGCTTTTCAGCAATAACTTTAGACAATGAGAGGGAACATTGTGGTTGGCTTAAGCCAGTTAAGGCTCACTCTGATGGAGATTGGGTCAGTTCTTCCCAAATACCAAGGATGAAAAACTTGAGATACTGTTAAGCAAGAGGGACTTTTCCCTGCCTTACTTTAGGTACTGCAGTTCTCTTCATCCTCCTAATCATGAGGATTAGTCATGAGGTTGGCAATTGACAAATACCTTATTATAGTTGCACTCAAGAATACCAGGTGTCTTCCTGCCACTGACCTTCTGGAGTATGAGTCTCCTCCCTTGTTTAGTATTCTCCAGTTACATTGTTCTTCTTTTCATTCCTTGGACACACAGCTCTTTCTTGATTCAGGCCACATTTGCACTAGCCATTCCCTCTGCTTGCAAGTCTTTCCCCACTGTTTCACATGGCTAGCTCTTTCTTTTTCTTTAGATCACAGCTTAAAATCACCATTTTAATGTGCTCTTCTTTTGACCACTTACCTACGGAAGACCAAATATGCCTCCATGCACCTTTTCCCCCACTTTAGTTACTTTGCATTCTTCTATTTATTTCCTTTAGAATACTCATCAGAATGTGTAATAGTTTACTCATTGACTTGCATATTTATTTATTTTTTCTAATTATATTTTAAGCTTTGTGAATGGTGGGGGGAGAAGATCATGTCAATCTTATTCCACTTGATTCTCAGTATATAAGAAAATATCTAGAACACAATTGGTAGTTAAGTATTTGTAAAGTAATAAGTGAATGGTCCCCTAAAGCCAGAAAAACCACTGTGTTGGAAGGAAATTAAAAGGTCATCTCTGATAAATGGGCATCCAATTTGTGCCTTAACAACCCAGGTGACATGAAATTTACTATCTCCCCTAGGCATTCCATTCCACCTCTGGGTATCCGTGACCATTAGAATGCTCTTCCTTCTTTTTTATTGCGTTAAAAAATATCATCTCACTGTAATTCAGATATGCTAATGCTAGGTGTTTTCCTTGGAATCCAATTTATGTATAACATTCTTTCAAGTTGTTGAAGTCAGCTATCACATCCTCCTCCCTTCCTGTGTCCTCTTTTCTTTACATTTCCCTAACTTCTTTATCTATTTTTTATCTGACAAGATTTTATCTAACACTTCCTCACCATCCTAGTGACTCATCCATTAACGTGGTCCAGTTTGTCTGTTTTCAGTTGTGTTCAGTGATACACACAATATCATTCATTGTTCATTGGGTGGGACCTTCTCTGCCTTATTTTAGATACTGCAGTTCTCTTAATCCTCCTAAAATCTCTGAGCTACTGATGCAGATTAAACCTATGGCTAAAGCTCATAAGTTTTTTTTTTTTTTTTTCCCCAGGTGCTGTTGTTAAGTTGCATGGCCAACTTGTAAAATTATGCATATTTTCAATGCCTTATCTTTCTCTTTGTTGTAACAGGCACATAATTGTTTCTCTGAAGAAGATTTTGTGAGATCAGTTGGCCATTTAGGTATTTGCATTGGTTAGACTTCTTCTTCTTTTTTTTTTTTTTTATTTTTTTTATTTTTTTTACAGTTTTCTTTTTTTCTTTTTTTTTTAAATTATGCTTTAAGTTCTAGGGTACATGTGCACAACATGCAGGTTTGTTACATATGTATACTTGTGCCATGTTGGTGTGCTGCACCCATCAACTCGTCAGCACCTATCAACTCGTTGTTTACATCAGGTATAACTCCCAATGCCATCCCACCCCCCCTCCCCCCTCCCCATAATAGGCCCTGGTGTGTGATGTTCCCCTTCCAGACTCCAAGTGATCTCATTGTTCAGTTTCCACCTATGAGTGAGAACATGCGGTGTTTGGTTTTCTGTTCTTGCGATAGTTTGG
>NW_016803902.1:3059444-3091995 GCF_001698545.2 Rhinopithecus bieti
GAATCTCTGGGACACATTTAAAGCAGTGTGTAGAGGGAAATTTATAGCACTAAATGCCCACAAGAGAAAGCTGGAAAGATCTAAAATTGACACTCTAACATCACAATTAAAAGAACTAGAGAAGCAAGAGCAAACACATTCAAAAGCTAGCAGAAGGCAAGAAACAACTAAGATCAGAGCAGAACTGAAGGAGATAGAGACACAAAAAACCCTCCAAAAAATCAATGAATCTAGGAGTTGGTTTTTTGAAAAGATCAACAAAATTGATAGACTGCTAGCAAGACTAATAAAGAAGAAAAGAGAGAGGAATCAAACAGTCGCATAAAAAATGATAAAGGGGATATCACCACCGACCCCACAGAAATGCAAACAACCATCAGAAAATACTATAAACACCTCTAAGCGAATAAACTAGAAAATCTAGAAGAAATTGATAATTTCCTTGTTAGACTTCTTGAGTCCTACAAGAGGACTTTATTGCTGCCTTCTTCCCAGTTATTTGTCAGTGCATGTGACTCAATTCTGCATTGGTGACGCAGTATGTGTGCTGTTTGAACCCTAAGGAGAGATAAAAGCTTGATGCTGCTATTGCATAATTCTTATCAGAATACCGGGATTTCCTGAAGGATATTCAGTCCACCCATCATTCCAAATACTCTAAATTATACCTTTTAATCTTGCCAGATAATTGGAGTAATGTCTATAGGGGTCTTGGTGACCATGACAGAGGCATGTAATAGGAAACAACCAGGTGAAATTTGTAGGTATATGTTTAAGGATGGATGTTGTTTAGGGTTCCGTACAGAGTACTCTCCTCTTTTATTCTAAATACCTAAGGGAGAAATACTTCCCATGTTTCAGTATAAAATGAAGAAAAGCTGGAGCTTACTAGAAAGAACGGCGTGTTCTTATTTTATAATGTTGTGTATCTGGTAACCATGTTTCTCATTTTCATTTGACTGTTAGGAAGTTTAGATCAATTGTAATACCTATGTAGAACTGCATGGTATGCATTTCTGTTGCTGATGTTACTGTTGGCTTGACTATTCTCCTACCCCTATTTTCCTTTCAACCTTAAAATATAAGATTTAATTTGTAATTTTCTATTCTATGATGAGCTATGCTAACTGGAGCTTTATTTTGCATGCACTCTTTCCCATATCCTTTCTCTTAGTATGTTTAGGCAGACCTCTTCCTTACTCCATGTGTACCTAATGGGACTGTAAATCATAATTCCTTGGTCATCTTTTGGCACAGAGGTAGTCATGTGACCAGTCTGACTCCTAGGCATTGAAGTGGCAGTGGAGTCCCTTCTGCCAGGCACCCGGAGAGTGGGACAGAACCAGCCTGCTGAGCCAGATGCAAGTGCCTGCACCCCAGAGTCACCCCAGGAAGAGGTGCCATCTCGCCCAGCACCTGCAGATGTCCCCATGGTGTCCATCGATGCCTTTTATGGCAGGAGGAAGTACGGCTGGACCTAGAGCCCTGTCTTTGTAGGGGTCAGGGACAGTGCCAGGTGGACTTCTCAGGCTTTTGAGCACTCAGATGTGGACGGGGTTGTCACCAGCACAGACCCCGTTCCTTGGAGTCCAAGTTCTTTGAACAAAAGGATGTGGAGGCAAAACCACCCTTCAGGTCCACTTTGTTGCATGACTCCTTCAATACATGACTGGGATGTGATCTAAATAGGTGAATTAGAATAATCCCAAAACTTATCTGTCAAACATGTTGGGAAAATTTCTTGTCCTCTTGGTTCATAACTACGAGGGTATGGGCCTCAGACTGCATATTTTCTTTCATGTAGCTCTCTCTTATATTGCTTGTCTATGATGCTGAGATGAGAAAATTTGGCTGATGTACGAATAGAAGCAGTGGCAAGTATAGACAAGACAGAGATACAGGGACACACACATCTTGAAGACATAATTTAAAATCCAACCAGGACTGAAGGCTGATCCACTTTATGTATCCCAGTTTTACACCACAATATATTCCTATTTTTCTTCCAAAAAAGTTTAAGCATGTTTTCTGTCACATTTACCTAATATATAATATTGCCTTTTAAAAAACTATATGCACTTTTGTAAGCTTCCTTAAATACTTTGTTGAATGAGTGTCAGTATCTATCTATCTATCTATCTATCTATCTATCTATCTATCTATCCATCCATCCATCCTTGTAAACATACAAATATGTCTTTCCAGTATATATGTATTTACTGTATTATTTATACTGTATTATATAATCTGTATTATATATATATATATATCTGTCTATATAAAGTATATGTACAATTGTGTTTGTAAAACAAGTGAAAAAATTTACATTTATCCATATACGACTACACTTCATGGCACTTGACTCCATTTTCTTGGCATGCTTCCTGATTTATGTTCTATTAACTTACCCTTTTTCTTCTTACTAACATGTTATCTATCATTTGTAAATCTGATCATTATAAAATAGATATTTTCATATAAATTGTTGATTCTGTGATAAACATGGCAAGCTTTGGGCACATACCTACTTTTTAGAGACCATCCTACAAGCAGGTACAGCCCATTAATGAAGATTTAGGTTAGGTTATTTTTCATCAGTGAATACATACATATCCAGCCTTGACCTTACAGCTGTCCTCTAGAATGTTTTCCTAATATTCTGAAACCTCATGTTTTCTACATTTTCTCATCTGCTGATACAATGATTTCACTAAACTTTGATATCAGTTCCTGTAGAACTCCTAACAAAGGGTACCCATTTTAGCCCCATTGTTTTAGATGTTTCTTCTTATCTCAAAAAACATGAGTTTACTGTGGAACTTGTGTACTATATATAATTATACACACACAAAGAAGAAGAAAGCAAAATTCATCTATAATCTCACCACAAGAAATAATAATTGTTAACATTTTGGTACATATACTTTTATCATTGTCTATGCACAAAATAAACATATCTTTATATTTTTTAACAAAACTGTAATAGACCCTTTTGTAAATTGCTGTTTTACTTAACAAACTGTGAGTGTTTCTATGTGTTATTAGCATTTTAATACCATATGGATTTTCTCTATTTTCAGACATTTATATAAGCTGCTTACAACTCTCAGACAACTAGTTTTCTTATTCTAACATTTGTTTTATAATCTAAAGCCACTGAAGCTTGGGCTCCTTTGCGTTTCTGAATTAGGATATAGATGGTGTTGTACTTTGTCCTCAAGAAACCCACTTTATTACTGTAAGGTATTTCTTAGGGTCCAAAATGGAAGTTCCCTATATTAAATTCAATACTACAGTGCTCTTCTGGGACTGTAGGGTGTGAATTTGGGTTTCTGATGCTTTTCCTTTAGTGTCCTCTCCCATTTTTTAACCAAATGAAATCAGTTGCCCTTAATTCTTTGTTATTATTGCATTTTCACTGATCTTTTTTTAGTAAGGTGTTTTTATTGTAATGAAAATAAAGTATTCTTCTTATGACTTTTGCAATCAAAATTACATTTTCATGTTTCTGAACTTTCTTTGGAACTGATGAAATGGCTATGATTATCTGGTTTTCAAAGGCCCACAAATTGTGTTCAAATTTGGTCTCTACATTCAGCTACTGTGAAAATGCGAAGAAGGGGTGTTTTTTTTTTTTTTTTGTTTGTTTTTTTTTTTTGAGACAGAGTTCTCGCTCTGTCGCCCAGGCTGGGAGTGCAGTTGCCGGATCTCAGCTCACTTGCAAGCTCCGCCTCCCGGGTCTTACGCCATTTTCCTGCCTCAGCCTCCCGAGCAGCTGGGACTACAGGCGCCCGCCACCTCGCCTGGCTAGTTTTTTGTATTTTTTAGTAGAGACGGGGTTTCACCGTGTTAGCCAGGATGGTCTCGATCTCCTGACCTCGTGATCCGCCCGTCTCGGCCTCCCAAGTGCTGGGATTACAGGCTTGAGCCACTGTGCCCGGCCCAAGAAGGGTGTTTTAAAACTGCACCGCAAAGGGTATTTTTTGGATCTACCTATTGAACACCACAGGGTCATTAACATCTCATCTGGCCTGTATGTCTCCTCAGCTCCTTACAAATCTAAAATTCTGGTCTCCTTGTTACTAGATTCTAACTAGTAGTAATTCTGCAGGACAAAACCACATCAGTAGATCAAGGAATTGCTACGTTTTAGCTCAAGCTTGTTAGCTCAGAGTGATTTTCTCTATGATTTCTGGCTTCGTGTATCAGCCTGTGGGCTGGTTGGGTTAAAGCCACATTTAACCAGCCAGGCCAAGGTCTAGTGAAATGTGACTTTGCAGGGATGGATTTCTGTTGAGAGCATGCTCCTTCTCTGTGATCGTGCAGTTGATCCCAACTTTAAATCACTCTCGATTCCCCTTTCCTGACTTTGAGAAAATAGCATTTTTTTCAGGTATTATCCCCAAAATAGTTTTGTTTACGTATCTAGTCCTGAGTATATACCATTACCTTCTCTGAGGGATTAATCCCATGGTTTATTTTTAATCCTTTTTTCTCTGTTCTCTGTATTTAACAATGATACTGCTACAAATAAGACCATTTATGGAGTATTTACTCTATGACACATACTATGCCAAATACTCTATCTGCATGTTCAGGGCTGAGACATTTTGCACACAGTTTCAGATGTAACTCTATTATAATTCCTTTATAAATGCAGTTTAGCTTAACCTAGATATTTTGGGTAAAGAAGTGGAGGAAAAGGGGTATTTTTTAAAATGTAGACCTTTCATGAAGCTTATAAGACTTGACTCTGGCAGGGGTGTGTCTGTGTGTGTGTGTGGTGCTACTTTGCTTTACAGAACTTTATCTCTGAAAACCTAGGTTTAGAAACAGAAGGAATAAAAGAGTTTGAGTTGCTCTATTAATATACTGAATTCACTTTACAATAGATCTCACTATGGGATATCCCTAAATAACTAGCTCTCCCTACGCATTTCAATTTTGATTGGACTTGCAAAAATTTGATTTACCTACAACTTCTCAGAAAAATATGTACAGAATAGGTCTTTGGTATGAGACACACACTGCTCCAGGCATCCTCATTTAAAAGAGATACGTGACAGTAAGAGGCAAAGGGGGTAGATTTCAAGCTTGACTGTAGCGACCAGTGAGGGAAGAGGCAAATTATAGACTCTTTGGCAGATTTTCTGGCAATATCAACCTAACTCCTAGTTCTCTGCTTTGCTTATGATTAGGAATCCACAGGGCTTTCAGATTTACAAAGCACTTTCACATTCTTTTTTCTAATTTAACAGCTTGTGTACTTTGTTTGCCACATGGAGAAAGATACTTTTTCTTTCCTATCAAAACACTCTTACACTTTAATACTCACCTTTTTCATGAAGCCTTCCCTCACTACTCCAGAGAAAGGCAGTGATAGCCTTCTTTCTTGCCTTCAGTTTAGTTCAACAGATATTTGAGAGCAAACTAGGTACTAAATAAAATGACAGGACACAATCTCTGTCTTCAAGAGGCAAGCACATCAACAGATGGGGACAGCGCTTGGCATTGTGCCTGACATATGGTGGGTGGCATTTCATAAGTATGAATTGACTTGATTATTGCTTGATATGTAGAGGGGTGTGTGTGTGTGTGTGTGTGACTGTCTGTGTGCTGCTATAGGGATGCAATGAAAGACCTGACCCAGTGTGGAGGTCTTTGTTTGGGTTGAGGACAGATTTCAGGAGATTTCTTAGATTAGATGATACATAATCTTTAATCTTTGTCTTAAATGATAATAATAGTTATGGCAGTTGCTCTATATGCCAGGTACTTTGCTAAATGCTTTATATGCATTAATTTATTTAATCTTTACAAACAATTCCAGTAGCAACTAAATACTATTGTTCTCCCTGCTTTACAGACAAGGAAACTGAAGCTTTGAGAGGCTAAGGAACATGTCCAGGGTTATCTGGCCAAAAGGAACTGGAGCCAAGATTTTAATCCAAGAGACATAACCCTCACCACTGTATAGAGTTGTCATATATTTTTCTTCCAAACTGAGTCACTCCTGAAAATGAGAGATACTGCTATTAGATAACTAATATACAGGTAACTGATTATGTCCCAGGCAAACTGGGATGTGTGGCAACCTTATCAAACTCTCCCTGCTTATTAAATTCTATATTTCCCACAAATATATGTGGTAGCTTACAAAAAACTATGTCTTCTAACATTTAAAGTTTTTTTCTCCATTCTCCATCGCACCGAATACCACTTTTAGTGGTGAGTGGGGTACATAGTTAATAACTAAAAAGGAGCTATTGACCTTGATATATAAAATTGAAGTAATTAGATGGTCTAGACCACTATTTTTCATCTCAGATGATAAGGTAGTTGGTTAAATATATCCTCTATCTTAAAACAGTAGAAGTGAGGGACAGACAATGAGGATGGAGGAAAAAAGAAAAACTGCTACAGTTGTGGAAGGACATGTGGGAGTATGGGACATTTTGAGGAGGGAAGGAGGAAGAAGCAGTGATAATTCATCCTGGTTTGAGACTGCTTTAGACCCACTGTTCTGAGCCATTTTGTGTCGTAATTCACAGGATGCATTAATTCCCAGGATGCATGCATTCCCAGGATGCTCAGATTAGCTATAATATGGCCGCAGGAGAGATAAGAAAGGCAGCAGGTTTTGTGTAATTAATTCCTATAATCTAACTCCACTTCTGTCATTCCCTCTCCAGAACTGAAATATGAGCAAATGAGAGGAACTTTATCATTGGGATAACCTTGAGTTCATTCTTATTGACATTCAATAAGTAAATCACTCCAAATTTCTGTACCTTAATTATGAGTAGTCACAAATAACATGTTGCTCATCTTGTATACAAACAGGACAGGCCAGGACAAACACGTCCTAAAACAATGTTGAAAACTGGCTTCAAGTAGAAATAATTCTACTCCAGGCTAAAATATAATATCTTGCATGAGACTTAAATTTACTGAATTGCTGTCTAAAATTAGTAGCAGTGTAACTCCGGCTTTCTTTCATTTCCAAAAGAAATATCCTATTTTCTTAGCTGTTTCCCACCAATTCTGCATTCTGAGTGGGTTTGTGAGCTAATAACAACATTAACACCAATAGATGGGATCTTCTTGTTTGTTTGATTTCTGGGCCTTTCTGCATGGCTGAATTTTCAATTCTAACCATTCTTCAGTTTCACGTTTGCTCTCTCTCTCTCTTTTACTAACTCAAGAGTCAGTGTTAGAGCTTGATTGTATTGTGAATGCACATAGGTTATATCCTCATACTAAGTAATATGAGAAGAGATTTTTGGCAAAGCATAATCACTGTAAATATTTCCTGTTTTTATTCAAATTCATGATGAATTGTAATCAGGTGGAAAATATCCTTAATTGGTCCAATTTAGAATTTAATAGTAATCCACTGGAATAATGTGTGACAGTGCTGGGTTTAAATCTATGAATTTCTCATCTTTAAGGTAAAAAATGGGTTGCTAGATAGGTATCAGTCTTTCTGTTTCACGACTCTACAAACAGAATGATTAAACGATAACTGGCAGCTCCGATGCTGCAGTATAGAAGCTTCAGATCATCATGACAATGGGACTCTCACTTTTTATCAAAACAGTGATGTTTTGCCTTTGAGCACATTTAAATTTTGGAGCCTAATTTTAAAATACCTCCTATCTGGGATGAGTGCTGTCACAGTCAATGAAAAAGTTGGGGCTTTGTGCAGTCTAATTTTGCCTTACAATGGGGGCATTTAGGATCTTGAGTTAACCAATCCTTCTTGCTTATCTAACCTAGATGTCTGTGTTTTCCTTCATGGCAAACTTTACCTTGTCTGCCATGTTTACTGCAGGCTCAGGGACTTTGCTGCTAAAGTCCTCCTTTTCCCCTATTAGAATGCCCTACTATTTCCTTCCTGCAGACTCTGGGCCTAAATATTTAGAGACTAGACTCTGGATTTCTTTGTCTTCTTCATGGGTTGCTGTGAGGATTAAATAAGCGAATGCATATAAAACAGTGCAATACCTGGTATATAGAAAGTGCTTCCTAAGTGGAGATGTCATGAATATTTCTGTCTCCATCAACTTTCTGAGCCATGCTGCTCAGAATACCAAGACCCTCACTTTGTTTTGAATTCTACCTTAGTGAAGTAAAATTTGTCTCTCCAATGAAGAGAGCTGAAATTGTTCCCAAGGTAGTGAGATTGTAATGATTGAGGAGATATTTATCTCCAGATTCCTCTTGTCTTCCTCACATGAGATTCTTGAAATGTGATGGCAGTTATATTTCTAAGTCATGGGGGGAGTACAGAAAGTTGCCTGTGAATCCAATCTGGCCCACCTGAGGTTTATTGTGTGACAGTTTCCTGTTAAGGCCATACTGGCAGGCTTGAACCAATTAGTGATTGCTATTGAATAGTCACTATAGCATTTTTAGGCCTTAAAATTTGATTCCATTGAAATTATCTCACAAAATTGAGGGAAAAACTGAAGGAATCTTTACAAGAGAGGAGGTGAGCCAGCTGTCCTTATGCACTTTGCCTACATTTGTGTCACATCCAATAGATGTAGAGTGAGAATGGGTCCTCTCTTCTCTGTGTTGTCATCAATCAACGTTTAAGTGGTAACACAAATGTGAATTTCTGATAATATGGGTTCTTGATGAAACTTGATGTCTGTTATTTAAGCCATTCAGTCTATGGTATTTTGTATTTTGTTATTGCAGCCCAAACTGATGTTAAGGGATGTTAATGCACTCCTGATTTAAGGAGTGATAACATGTTATTTGGTCAAGCCGAGTTAATTTTTATTTTTAATTTACAAATAATAATTGTATATACTTATGGATTATAATCATGTCTCAATACATGTATACATTATGGAATGATCAAATCAGGCCAATTAACATATCTATCATCTCCCATATGTATCCCTTCTTTGTGGTGAAAACGTTTAAAATCTACTATTTTGAGCAATTTAGAAATATATATTAACTATAGTCACCATGCTATGTAATAGATGACCAGAACTGATTTTTTTGTCTAACTGAAACTTTGTACAGTTTGACCAACATCTCCCCTTTTTCTGTCTACCCCGTGCCATCTTTCAGCCCCTGGTAACAACCATTCTACTCTCTACGTCTATGAGTTTGACTTTTTTAGATTCTACATAGATGTGAGATCATGCAGAATTTGCCTTTAGGTGCCTGGCTTATTTCACTTAGCATAATGTCTTCTAGCTTCATCCATGTTGTCACAAATGATAAAATTTCTTGCTTGTTTAAGGCTGAATAGTATTCTGTTGTGTATATGTACCACATTTTCTTTATCTAGTCATCTGTTGATGGACACATTGGTTGTTTCCATAGTTTGGAAATAATGAACTGTGAATAATACTGAAATGCACATTCAACTGTAGACATGTCTTTTGACATAATTTCAATTCCTATACTCAGTAGTGAGATTGCTGAATCGCATGGTAAGTCTGTTCTTCGTTTTTGGAGGGACCTCCATACTGTCCTTTTATAAGGGCTGTACTAATTTACATTCCTACCAACAGTGTGCAGGCATTCCCTTTTCTTCACATCCTCACCAATACATGTTACCTTTCATCTTTTTTATAATCATTCTAACAGGTGTAAGGTAATGTCTCATTGTGATTTTAGTTTGTATTTCTCTGGTGATTCATGATGTTGAACTTATTAAAATGTATCTCTTGGCCATTTGTATGTCTTTTTTGAAACATTTCTATTCAGGTGCTTTGCTCGTTTTTAAAATCAGGTTATTTGTTTTCTTTTTATGGAGTAGTTTGAGTTTCTTATATACTTTGAATATTACTCTCATATCTGATGTACAGTTTGTACATATTCTTCTTCGAACCTGTGGGTTGTCTCTTCACTCTATTAATTGTTTTCTTTGCTTTGCAAAGTTATTTCTTTCTTAGACACTAATATGAATTACCTAAAATTGGTGATCTAGTAAAGGAAGTGCTACTAGATTTTTATGGCCCTATTTTTCAATAGGGATTTCTTCGCTTTTTCCACAGTGTTTCTGTATTTTCTTGGCCTCACCTGAGGCTACTAATCACTAAATATTTAATGAGACTGATCCTCATCTTCAAAGAATTTGTAATCTAATTGAACAGATGAAATTAACTGTAGAATCACCCAGAGCACTCTTCCCTTCCCCCAAAAGTGCAGGTACTGTGCTGGATTATTTTAAGGACACTTTGCTAGGGGTTTATTAAAACTATTAAGTTTTACAACAGTCATAGTGAGAAATTTATTTCTTTTTCAATTATAAAATTCTTTGGGTGGGGGTGGTGGCTCACACCTGTAATCTCAGCACTTTTGGAGACTGATGCTGGAGGATTGCTTGAGCCTAGGAGTTTGAGACCAGCCTGGGCAATATAGTGAAACCCCATCTCTACAAAAATTTTAAAAATTAGCTAAGCATGGCTTCTGCCTGTAGCCCCAGCTACTCAGGAGACTGAGATGAGAGGATGGCCTGAGCCCAAGAGATCAAGGTTGCAGTGAGCTGAGACCACGGCACTGCACTCCAGCTTTGGAGACAGAGTGAGAACTTGTCTTAAAAAAAGTTTTTCTGTTAGGTGCATTTAGTTAAATACAATTTTAAAAGATTCAACTTAAAGGATATTTTGAGTCAATGAAAATGGAGGTTTTATGATTAGACAAAAACTGGAAGGTAACCCATGTGGTTCTCAGAGATGGGAAAGAATGGCTTTGATATTATGCATGGCTGAGGTTTGTGAATGCTGAGAATCTGTATCCTGACTGAACAGGGGATAGGAAAGGGGCATAGTATTACTGGCACTTAAAGAACTTTTTTGAATGACCTAGCTTCTTCCAAACTGGCAACCACTGCTATTGTCCATGAGTTCTAACCTTCAAGCAATATAGGAGTTCAGTAATAGTCTTGCTCATTATCAGATAAACAGCTGACAGCTTCTCCATGGAAAAGTTGGGCTGCAGCTAGATTTTGAAAACATAGAATATTTGGAATAGAAAGTAGTGAAGAGAGAATATTTTAGGCAAGTGGTCTAGCATGTAGAGGAAATAATATATTTGGAAGGTTTTGAAATACAGTGAGGGGGTGGTTTGATTATGTATTAGTTAGTTATTGCCATAATAATCATATGTAATAAACCACCTCAAAACTCAATGGCTTAAAAAAACTCATTTATTCTCAAGGATTTGCAGGTTGGCAGAGGTGGCTCTGTTTCATGATGTGAGTTGGCTAGTGTATTCTCATCCAACTTGCGATAGCAGGTGAACACAGGCATGGTTTTAGTATGGCAAAGGAAAGTGCAAGACAAGCTCCAAAATATATAAAAACACATTTTAAGTCTTTGCTTATGTCAACTCTATTAACATCTATTGGCTAAATCAAGTCACTTGGCTAAGAACAAAATCAAAGAGCAAGAAAAATATACTCCACCCAAATTTCTAGACACCACATGACAATACTGAAACTTCACATAAAGAGAATACTCAGTGAATAGTCTTTTATTTGCTTCCTGGAGCTACATTTTCCATGTAGTTTGAGTTAGGAGTGGTCTTACCTTATTTATCTTTGCAACCAAAATATAGGGATGTATTTGTGCAACAGTTTAGGACAGGAATCAACACACTTTTTTTGTTTTTGTTTTTTTGTAAAGGTCCAGAAAGAAAATATTTTAGGCTTTATAGGTCATACTGTCTGGGTAGCAACTACTCAAGTGTGGCTTGCAGCAGGAAGGCAGCCACAGAATATATGTAAACACATGGGTGTAGCTGTAATTCAATAAAACTTTTCTTACACAAAGAGCTGGCTAGAGGACTGAATTTAGTTGGGGGTAGGGTTGCGGGTGTCTAGATTTTGCCCCCTTGCCATAGCTTGCAGACAAATTATTTAGGAGACAGCCCAGTAAAAATATGCATTAGGCAATGCCATTTTGCTGTTCTTATATAATTAAATTAACCTGTATTACATAATATTTTATTTATATCTTATCATCTAGAAGAAAAACAAAATCTGTGGTTGCTTTCAAAGCTGAGATTATAGTCGATGCTTCTTTTGGTTGTGCAAATCAGCGGGTGTTAATTAGAAAACAAATTTTTACATGACTGAAATGTGTTCCAACGTGGAATTTCTAATTTGTGCCTGATTCTGTTTGGCATGCTGCTGCTCATGATTTTTATCAGATAATTTATGCAGAGATTCTCTTTTGGCCTCTGACATGAATTCTGAACAATCAGAAAACGCTTTAAGATCAAGAGTAGACAATTTTTCTTTCTGTGAAAGAGAAATGAGTTGGCAAATAATGTAGAAATAAATCATCTATTTCTATTTATTTACAGCTGGAAGCCATTTAGGGTTCAATTTGAGGGGAGATTTTTGTTCTTCCTTTAGCTGAGCAGCAAACACATTGGCCTCATGCTTTCTCTAAATTTTATCATAGAAGCTCCTTAGCTATCTATTCTGCATTGCCTTCTCCTTATTTCTGGTGAGTTTCCCTGATCCTTTGCTGGGGCAAGGTTTAGGGGCTCTCTGGCTTGGTCAGGTCATCTAGAAGCAGCCCAGCAAACTTTTTGTCTGAACATCCAGCTCTTTTAAAGAAATATTTCTCCATGGATTTCCTTAATATCTTGTTTCCAAAAAATGTTCTCTGCCTAGAAAACTACATTTTTCTAGGTGAATCCTGAATCCTATTTCTTTTTTCCCCGTCTCACCATTGATATATTGGGTAAAGTAACCACCATGTCAAATAATTTTTTTTTCTAAAAATGAGGATGCTCGAAGTGTCTGTACTTCCCTATTAAAGTTCACATTTATTTGGTAAACTGGATTCTCTCTCTCTCTCTCTCTCTCTGCAAGGTAACATAGCAGGAGCTGGAACAATTTTTAGACCTTTGAAACCTAATTTATTAGTCATTTTTGAGATTTTGCTGGCTTTCATTTGACTGACATGTGAAGATGAGTAATACATTTATATTGTATCTATGGGGTAAAAGCAGAAGAAATATTTAGGTTTAGGTTGATGCAAAAGTAATTGCGTTTTTTGCCACTACTAGTGATGAAAACCGCTATTACTTTTGCACCAACCTATAGTACAAAGTGATACTAGGCAAGTGAATTTGCTCAGGGGATATTTATTGAAAAGAGAAAAAAAAGAAGCTGCTATTTATTGAATGCCTACTTCGTAAGGGCTATATGGCTTTAAAGAGTTAGTAATTTGTCACAGTGTCAGAGGTGGGGCATAGCAGAGATGAGGTTGGAATCCCATTTCAACTGTGAAGCTCCTCTTTTTCTTACATCACTATTTCACATTAGCAATATGTACTGATTTAAGGAAATAGCTGGGAAATTATGCCTCTTGTTTGCTGTCTCTGAACTATACATTCAGTAAGAAGTTTGAATTTTTACGATATTAGAGATGGGAAATGTCCGCACTTAATTTTGTTAACATTTCTTTCTTTTCTCTCTATTATGGCAGGCTAAATTTTTCCACTTTCTTAAATGGACTGCAGAAAAATTGCAGAAACCTTAAATCTTCATTTAATTAATAAAAAATGCAACATCTTAATTGTCATTATTATTATTTTTTCTATTAGTGTACTAAAGAAGACATGCTGGTTTCTGAGTATATGTGGTTCACTCTGTGAGAACAGTAGCCAAATTTTTAATAGTGCTTCTATAGATTTGGCATTATTCTAAGACTTTACATATATTGACTTATTTAATTCTCACAACTATCTAATGAAGTACATACTGTTATTATCCCAATGTCATAGATAAGA
Organism: Rhinopithecus bieti; assembly: GCF_001698545.2. Lineage (NCBI taxonomy): Eukaryota > Metazoa > Chordata > Mammalia > Primates > Cercopithecidae > Rhinopithecus > Rhinopithecus bieti. Next base: position 3,073,224 of record NW_016803902.1, read on the forward strand.
ATACAGAGATACAGAGAAGTTAGCTAACTTCCCTTTTAACTTTATCACAGCTACCAGATGGTGGAGCTGAGATTCAAATTGTAGCAGACCCCAGCCAGAGGTCTGTCATCTTAAGAAAATGGACTCCAGCTGGGCGCAGTGGCTGATGCCTGTAATCCCAGCACTTTGGGAGGCCAAGGCGGGCAGATCACTTGAGGTCATGAGTTCGAGACCAGCGGGGCCAACATGGTGAAACCCCATCTCTACTAAAAATACAAAAATTAGCCAGACGTGGTGTCAGATATCTGTAATCTCAGCTTCTCAGGGAGGCTGAGGCAAGAGAATCAATCACTTGAGCCTGGGAGGCAGAGGTTGCAGTGAACTGAGATCACGCCACTGTACTCCAGCCTGGGTGACAGAGTGAGACTCTGTCTCAAAAAAGAAAAAAAAAAAAGAAAAGAAAATGGGCTCCATTGAACTTTGTAATCAGTTAGGGTTTAGTCAGGAGACAGTAACCACACAAATTATTTTAAAAGAGAGAATTTAATATAACTACATATTAAAGAACTAAAAATACAAAAAAGAGCATTAAGTTATTAGACTTTTCAGGTATCACAGAAATAGCCTTTTCAGGAAGCGGTTACCTAGGGTTAGAGAAACAGGAGAAAGAGGTTGGAATTATTAATATTTAGAAGCTTGGAAAAGAAGCTTCCCAGGTGCTAGAGTCTCTGAGCATAGAAAAATGGTGTAATAGGATGGGGGCCACCAGAGGAGGGTAAGGAGAGGCTGGCCAGCTGATATGGTTATCTGAGGTTGCTATAAACACTGTTCTTCAAATGTTGGGGAAACGGCAAATGGGAACCAAGTACTGCTACTAGAAAGATAATTGTTGCTGTTGGACTGAAGAATCATTGCTAGGATGATACTTACAAGAAGAAGCTAAAAGGGAACAAACAAGAAGAATGAAGTCCTGTCTTCATTCTGAAGCCTTGCGGTTCTCCTCTTGCACCCATATGGGCAGAGCCTGAGAGGGAGCAGCTGGCAAAATAAAGATGTGGAGTTTACAGTTCTAGTCCTAGCACCACAAAGCAGAGCTGGGATTGACCTTAAACAAAATTTCCAAATAGAAAAGTACGTTCAAGATTTACACACACACACACACACACACAAAAGTGCTATTGGAGAATTGTATTACCTCACTGTAGTATAATCTTACACATTTTTTATGAACACGATCTGTCTCTCCCAATAAATTATGGATTCTCTCAAACTGATTCTGACTTAAGCCTTTTTCAAGGGCTAGCTTAGTGCAAGGCACATAGGAAGGTGCATAATAAATGATTGTTGCTGAAGTGATATTAGAAACATTTGAATATAGATTTTCTTTTAAAATTATTTTTACAGGTTTCAGAACATCTATTCATAGGGTCAGCTGAACAAATAAAGCTTGTGAATGAGTATATTATTCAGAAGAAGGGCTTGCTCTATCCCTGTGAATGCTCAAGAGAGCTCCAGTGTATGCAGAAAGTTTTGCAAAGATTAAAACAATATCCACTCCCTCTCCCTTGGTGAGATTATCATTAAATAGGGAAACACAGGCATCGATCTGTTTGATAGCATTCCATCAGCAGAGCTGTGGCCTATAAAAAGCAGGTTGAGATTTTCACTCGTATTTCAAGGATGTTTCCCAGTTGGATGGCAGCATTCTGATCTCCCACGTTACCTGTCAAAGGATAATGAATACAGCTAGTGGGAACCATGCCGACCCAACAGCTATTATTTAATTTTAATAATGTGATTGGAATCAGGTTTGTGGTGTTGAGTTGAACAGGATTAGAAAATGAGTCACATCTCTGAACAACAAGTGAGATTGAGGGAGGGTAAAGGGAAATAGCTTCACTAGTCTGAAACAAAAGAAAAAAACTCTGCATTTCTGTTACTATGATCATTTTGGGGGCTCATAGGTGGAAAGAATAATTTTGCCTGTTTTCTTACATGTTGGCCTATACTGTATTTTCTAGGTGTAGTGAAGGGCAATGTGATATAGACAGTAGCACCATTCCTAAACCAGGAACAGATGAGTGGGAACCCCAAGTTGGCTAGCAGCTGGTGTGTGAGCTTGGAGAAGTCACTTAACTTTGTTGACCTTCAGTTTTCTCTTCTGTAAAATGAAGTGATTGGTTATAATCAATATCCCACATTCCCCCCACCCCATTCTATGTCCTCTTCTTTTTTCTTATTTCATTGGCATGCAAATTGTTTGTTTGTTTGTTTTTAAATGGAGTCTTGCTTTTTCACCCAGGCTGGAGTGCAGGGGCACCATCTCAGCTCACTGCAACCTCCACTTCCTGGGTTCAAGCGATTCTCCTGCCTCAACCTCCCAAGTAGCTGAGCAAAGATTTTTACCTTAGGTTCTAGTTATTGAAATAGAAAGTTTGAAACCATCTAGTAGTGAAGCACCTTGTGAATTTCCTCATTCTTCTAAATATAATATTGAAAAAATTGATATGCAACATAAATATGTGTTACATTTTCAAATGGCGACTTCAGATACAGTATTTTGTTGTTAGCGCCAATTATTACTGATGCTTTAATCGCTAATCACGTAAGAATTGCCATTCCTTGAGCTCAACCAATTGTCTGTCATCTTTTAGTGTGTCTGTCCACCCATCTCTTCACGTGTCCATCTTCCCATCCATCCATCCATTCCTCCATCCATTAACTTATCCATCCATCCTTAGGGCTGATAGGATAATTCAAACATATTGTAAAATAATATTTTCTCTCTTGATGTCTGCTACTAATATCATAAATAAACAGCCCAAATCACATTTGTTTCTATTTTGAATTCTTTATAATTTGACTAGGAGCATACTTGTATTTAATTCCAGTATCTATCTTTTCTTTCTCCCTCCCCTCCCCTTCCCTCCCCTCCCCTCTCCTACCCTCCCCTTCCCTTCCTTCTTTTTTTTTTTTTTTTTTTTTTTTTTTTTTTTTTTTTTGAACAAAAGTTTTCACTCTTGCTGCCAGGCTAGGAGCACAAATGGTGCGATCTCGGCTCACTGCAAAACCTCCGCCTCCCCCCCAGTTTCAAGCGATTCTCCTGCCTCAGACTCCTGAGTAGCTGCAATGACAGGGGCCCCGCCACCATGCTGGGCTAATTTTTGTATATTTAATAGAGACTCGGATTCACCATGTTGACCAGGCTGGTTCTTGGAACTTCTGAACTAGCGTGATCACCTGCCTCGGCTCCCAAAGTGCTGGGATTACAGGAGTGAGCCACTGCGCCTGGCCCTATCGTTGTTTTTACTACTTACCATGTGCAAGCTAGTTAACCTTCCTTTTTTTTTTTTTTTTTTTTTTTTTTTTTTTTGAGACGGAGTCTTGCTCTGTCACCCAGGCTGGAGTGCAGTGGCCTGATCTCAGCTCACTGCAAGCTCCGCCTCCCGGGTTTACGCCATTCTCCTGCCTCAGCCTCCCGAGTAGCTAGGACTACAGACGCCCGCCACCTCGCCCGGCTAGTTTTTTGTATTTTTTAGTAGAGACGGGGTTTCACCGTGTTAGCCAGGATGGTCCCCATCTCCTGACCTCCTGATCCGCCCGTCTCGGCCTCCCAAAGTTAACCTTCCTAAGCCTCAGTTTTAGTTTTCAAAATTGAGATCCTACTTCCCAGTTCACAGGGTTGTTGTCTCTTAAATATGATAATGGGTGTAAAGCTCTTAGTGCAGTGTTTGTCATGCACAAATTCTCTCTCCTCTAGCTTTTAACCTGCACCTTGTTTACTAAGTTCTAGTAAAACAGATTGACTTTAGCCCCTTATCTGGCATTTGATGAGTATTTCTTGTTTTTTATGAAAGAGACATCTGAAAATTAATTTAAACAAAAAGGGGCTTATTGCAGGGCTATTAGGAGCTCATAGAATTTATTAGTAGAATGATGAAACTTGTGTAGAAAGAGGCTGAAACCAAGGAGGTTCCTCATGGCCAGGATGCAGAAAGGAAAGAAAGATCTCATAGCAGGAATGGTTGGCTGGATAAATCTAGCCACCATATCTGCTCGCTTCTTATTTCTCTGTCTCTCAAGAGTCAAAATTGAATGAAAGGAAAAGTCTGCTTGACTGAGCTTAGGTCGCATGATGACTGAGCTTAGGTCATGTGACTTCTCCATTATTTTACTGGACATATTAAAAGAAGGGCCCCATTCACTGAGATCCTGTGGTAGGAGGGAGTTTCTGGATTCCACCACAGTATATACAGTAGTGAAGGATATGCAGTTCCCCATAAGGGACCCTGATGCCTGTTAGAAGAGGAAATGGATGCTGGATGTCCAAAAAATAGCAAATGTCAGTGACAGTGAGTATATGTGTGTTCATATTCTCTGTATCTACTTGTTTTTACCCAGACTCAGAATCTATCAATTCTAAGTTTTTATATTGGTAAACTTATAGGTCTTGATTGATTTTAGTTTGTTTTTCTAAGACATCTCTTTCCATCTCTTAGGAAATTTTAATTGCTCATCTCTGGACCCTCTCCAAGGCTTGTTAAGCCTTTATTGAGCTGTGGTAACAGAGCTGCACAGTTTTGTGTCTTGACATAGTGTAGTTGGCTTCAAGGAAAGGCTAATATGTTTGGTTTTATGTCCAATATTCGTGGTCAACATTAATGTTATTTACTGGAGGAAAATAAGTTTCATTTTTATATCACTGGGACATCCAGAAATGCAAGCCTTGCTGGCACTGGGGAGGTCTAAAATTTTATAAATAGAGGGAAATGAATAAGTAGTGGGTTGTTTGATACCATGTAGGAGAAAGGGAAAAATAAACAAAAAGCTGCATTTCTACACACCCTCAATCTGTTCTCTGAGTACGGAAAGTAATTTTTTGGAATTTAGATCCACTTTGATTTGGTTTTTAATTCTAGTTTTACAAATGTGTGATTTTGGACAAGTCACTTTAATATTGCTGACTCTCAATTTTGTTATTGGTGAAACAGAAATAATAATATTCAGCTTGACAGGATTAAGTGTGACTCACTTGATTGCACTTATTAAGGCTCTGGCAGAATATTTAGCATATGATAGAAATACAATTTAAAAGTCTTTTTTTTGTCCATTTGCACTAAAGAGACATGAAAAATTTGAAATCATTAAGTCACTGGACCCTATTGGGGTTAGTCAAGGGAAGACTTGACAGAAGTGAGCCAGAAGCTGGTCTTTGACAGAGAAAAGTGACATGACTTTATGGAAAGAAGGCAGGAGAACATGAACGGAAGAGAGACAAAATGTCTGAAAGTTTGAAGTCAGATAAATTAACTAGTTTTCCTTTTGGTTATTAGAATAGCTGGCTAGAAAATGGTGGAAGATGGTGCTGAGGTAATTGCTAAGAAGATGAGATTTGATTTGAGGTTTCTGAACTCAGGAGGCATAAAATCAAAGTAACACTTAAAATGGTAAGTTCATCCATGATGACATCGCCATTCTCAAAGAGTACGTTGACTGGTCTATTAAGCAGTTAATACCTCCCTTTCACGTTTTTGCCTATTTAGTTTTAAATTTCATGCAGTGTCTCTGGGCAAGGTTGCTGACTCTATTATTTGTCTATTATTGTCACTCTACGATTTGTCACAGGCTCTCTTCTGACCTCTTCTGTCCAAGTTGTTTATGTGAATAGTCGTTCTGTGTCTGCCCTTACAGGGTCACTTTATTCAGAGAATCATAGAATGTTCAAGATAGGCTATTCTAATCTACCCAATTTTCATATTAAAAAGCTGAGGACCTGAAAGGGGACATGAATTGACAAAGATTATAGACTTTTAGAGCAGCATGTAGTTAACAAAAATAAACAAACATGGATTTTAGGTAGATATCATGCACTTTAGTAGATGTATGAACTTGGATATCTTATCTGACTTTTAGAACCTCAATTTCTTTTCTGTAAAATAGGCAGGTAATTGATGATACCTGTTTCAAAGGGTATTTGTGAAACTGAAATAAGGAAACACCTTTGAATATCTGAAAGGAGAGCTCAATACATGTTAGTTTCCTTCCCCTTACTTTTGGAACTGATTTGGGATCTGGAATCTAAAAAAAGAATTGCATCATCCCTTTGGGGAAGAACATGAAGGGGAAAGGTAAAAATCACTGAAGAAATCTAAGGGTAAATGAATACATTTTTTTGCTTCTGTTCTTTTCCTACAGTCAGTATCATCTTGGGGAAGCAGGTGAACCAGCTTTTTCTCTTCAGTCACTGTGCCTGGGGCTGGGACAGTTCTCATAATTCTGGTTGGAATTTAGGCTGACATTTGAGGGGTGAGACAGATGGCTATCATCTCCATTAAGAATAACTGCACCCCAGCCCTTTATCCGCAACTCTGCAAATGTGTTTGGCTCCCATAGCAGGTTTATGTGTTGGCAATATCAGTGAAATGATTTCCTTCCAGCTTGGACATGTAAGGACTTTCAGATGGCCCTATGGTTTTTTTCTCTTACCTTTCTTTACTCGTTCTAGCAGTCTTGAAATTTACAACACTTAAGGCCACAAGGCTGTTATCTAGAAGTGAAGGAATTGTTGCACTGAAATGTTTCTAATTAAATAAAAAATTTATTTAACTAAAAGTAACCAAAAATAAAAGCAATGCAAAATATACAGTGAGGCGCAGAGGATAAAAAACAGATGTGCAAATTAGAGAAACTTGGTTTTAGCATCACAGTTTCCATTTACCTGCTCTGAGGTGTCTGTGTAACCTAGGACACTTCATTTTGAATATTTTCAGAATTCTTTCCAGTATAAATCTTTGTGACACTATAAGCATTTTCCTTTTAATAATATTCACAAATTTACAAACATAGAAAAATTTAAAGTATAAAGTGACAAATAATCTTGGACCCATCATTGAATCCTATCAGATCTTAACATGTTGTCATATATACCTTATTCCTGTCTTTGCGTTTGATACTTATCATTTTCATGCATGTTTTATGCTACTACTGCATGTCCCTATATTTATAACCAATTTGTATAGTATTGTTTGAAATGCTTTTAACTTTAAAAAATTATATCATAATGTATATATTCAACTGCCACTTGCATTTGTCACTCAGCGTCATTGAGATTTATCCCTGCTCACATATGTAGCTCTTCATTTTAATTACGATACAATAATCCATTGTATGAATAGTTCACAATTTACTTATCCTTTCTCCTGATGACTAGTTTTTACAAGTACAAAGAATGTCGGAATTAATGTACTGGCATAAGTCTCCTTCTGTTATGTGCATCTTTAATTTGCCTTGATATTGTCAAATTGCTTCTAAAGTTTGGAACATTATTGTTCAAATTGTTTATTCCTAGGTTTATTTATTTTATAATTACGTAGTAGCTCTAGAAACTATTAAGACTCCTACATTTACATGTCTTTGTTCATTTAAGACACATTGTATGCTGTCTTCCTGCACTGTACTAAATATAAAAATCAAAAAGACATGGCAACCTGTTCTCAAGGTTACCTTTAGATAAGCCATGTTCATGTATAATTATTATCATATATTATAGGGAGAATATCTACTCAGTTTGTTGGGCAAGAGTAATTTACTTGTATCACCTTTCTTAATATTAGTGGGTGCCAGTTACCTTGAAATATTTTAGCTGTCTATTGTTTCTTCATTTTTTTTTCTTTACTTGGTGTGCTCTGGCACTGTAAGAATTAAATATTGCTTGGGATACAGAAATGTTTTAGTTTTTATAAGTTTGCCTTAGTTAAGGTCTAAGTCCTTTGGTTTTATTATTGATCTGCAAAGGATGTTGTAACTATTGAAGTGAAAGAAAAAAGATATTTTGTTGCTGAGTTTAATACAGATGTTTGCTTATCACATTTAGCAGTATTGAAACTGGAGCCCTAAGAATGGCTCTTCTGTGGGTTGTGGAAAGACATTCAATCATTGGATGAACAAGACAACAGGTCTTGGTTTCTAGTTTGTTTTGTCAATTCAATTCACAAGACACAAGTTTCACCCAGTAAGTTTACTTAGATTTAAGAAAAGATGCAGGCAGGGTGTGGTGACTCACACCTGTAATCCCAGCACTTTGGGAGGCCGAGGCGGGTGGATCACCTGAGGTCAGGAGTTCGAGACTAGCCTGACCAACATGGCAAAACCCTGTCTTGTCTAAAAATACAAAAATTAGCTGGGCATGCTGGTGGACGCCTGTAATCCCAGCTACTCGGGAGGCTGAAGCAGGAGAATTGCTTGAATGCAGGAGGTAGAGGTTATAGTGAGCAGAAATCGCGCCACTCACTCCAGCCTGGGTGATATAGTGAGACTCTGTCTCAAAAAAAAAAAAAAAAAAAAAAAGAATGAAACGGGAATACTGGAATTCACAACCAGGAGCATAAGAGAGGCCTTAGTCATCCAGACAATGGTGTCCCCTCATAGTCTGGTATTTGTTTTAGTTCCAAGGGATAGGAACTGACCCTAGATTGAGTCACATCAGCCCAAGGAAATGCAGTGTCTATGCTCCTTCATCTTAAAATCCTTGAGAATTTCCTAGCATGTGGAGGGAGAGTATACTCAGTTCCCATTCTTAAGTGTCGCTGCAGGCATAAGTGATCAGATATTCTGACAACTAAATACAGGATGCTCAGGGACAGCCTTGGAAATGTAATCAGTATATGACAACCTTAATAAGACCCTCATTTATCTCCAAAGATTACATTTTCTCATTTGATATTGCAAAAAGTACAACTGGGTGTCAGATTTTTCTCAAGCATTCCCAGAAGATGGAGAAAGAGATTATAGCCCAGTTGTTAACTCTTACCTGTTATGTTGCCTCAGTTTACTCAGCCTCACCAATTCAAGTAGACAATGAGAGAGGTCATACAGTTCTGAGATGGTGCTTTTTGCCTCCCTAGTAGGGAAGACTTTGTATGTAATACTAGGCATATTGCAAGGTGGCAGTGTAATAGGGTGGTTTGAGAGCATGAGTGGGCTTTGGAGTCAGACAAGGCCATGTTCAAGTCTTAGCTGTGCTACTTTGTAGCTATGTGTTACTGTGGTGGGCAAAATAATGCCTCCTTTCCATATATGAATCCCTAAAACCTGTTAATATATTAGGTTAAAAAGAAAAGGAGAATTAAAGTTTCAGATGGAATTAAGGTTGCTAATCAGCTGACCCTGAGATAGTTACATTATCCTGGATTTCTGGTGGGATCAATTTAATCACAGGAGTCCTTTACAAGTGAAAGAGGAAAGCAAGAAAGAGAGAACCAGGCATATAGCAGCATGAGAAGGACGTGGCTCAATGTTGCTGGCTTTGAAAAGGCAGACATTAATTCACAAGTCAAGGAATGCAGGCAGCCTCTAGAAGCTGGAGAAGTCAAAAAACAGAACAAAAGAGATCATTCCCTAGAAGTCCCCCCAAAGAAAACAGCACTGCCAGTACCTTTTTAGCCCGTTGAGACCCATTTTGGACTTCAGACCTCCAAAAGTGGAAGACAATGAATTCATGTTGCTTTAAGGCACTATTTTTGGTAATTTGTTCCAGCAGCAATAGGAAACTAAAATAGTGATGTTTATGTCTTGATGCTTCAGTTTTCTCATTTTGTAAAATAAGGATTATAACAGCACTTTCCTCTTATGGAGATTGTTTTAAGATATCCATTTTTGTGCAGAGCACTCGGCTTACTCTTGGTAAGACTCAATCTTTGGATGAGACATCTAGATATTTGAACACGAAGTTAGGAAACTTGGATTATGGTTTCAAACAAAATGAGGACAATAGTAACTTCCTGCCTTTCTTATAAAGTTGATGTGAAAAGCAAATGAAATTATGTTTTAACTTTTATATTTTAACTAAAGTATTATTCAAATGTAACTTCTCGTTATAATTTAGCTTACACATTCCAAATGGACTTATAAGATAATATGTGAAAAATATAAAAATTCAACACTTGAATCATCAGCTGATTGTAGAAAATAGTGTTGGGGTAATAGATAATATTAATTCCAATGACTGGTACTGAGCAGTAAGTTCTTTCTTTTAAGATATTCTATTTTTATAGCATTTGTATTTCCTACTTATGTGGTAATAATTATGGTTCTTTATTTCATATGGCAGGGATGTGTGTTATCTTTTAATTGCAACCTTTGCTTATAATGTCTAAATGTAAGCACAATAATATTTATTTAATTGAACTACAGATAAAGTGGAAGAATCACATATTTGGCCAGGATATAATTATCAGAGCTCCTCTAAAACACATTTCGAATATTTTAAAAGGTGTATTAATTTTTAGTAAGTGGGATGTCAAAGTTCTCATTGTTCTGTATGCTAATGATTAAGCATTCCAAATATTTATCATTAATTTTAATTGATTATACATTTAAATAAGTAAATTCAGGCAGATAAAATTAAGATTTATTTGTCTCACTGTTTGAAGTATTCCTTTACTGAGGTCAGTGAGTGTATGTATATGCAATGGAAAGTGAGCATTAGGCTATTACTATAATTGCTTATCACTATTTTCATTTTCATAAACATGTGGCAGTATGCACTGTTATATTAATAGATATATTGTTTTCATCATCTTATTTTTCAGTTGACTCTTGGGCACAGTTAAAGGGCACATTTTGTAGTGACAAATTTTTCAAACTGATGTTTCCTGTGGAAATTTTATGAAGTAGAGGTTTGTTTAAATTTTATACCAGGGCATAGAAGAAACTTAAACAGACTGCTAAAGGAAGGAGTGTGGCCACTTTTTTCTGGGCATGCAATTAGTCTAGTCAATACAGGTTACATTGGACCAAGCATTTGAGATGGTTTCAACTCCCCATTGGGGCAAACTTATCACAGAATGTGCTCATTCATTTTCCAGTGTCGAGAGAAAGGGGAAGGTGGATATCGTGGAGTCTTTAATGACTGGGGTTTTTGTAGGATCTTAATGATTGTTTTAAAGCCATTTATCACTAAGAAGTGAAAACCATTTACAAAATGTAATGGTTACAATGAATATGACTCTAATCCCTAACTTAACAGTTTACTTTTTGTTATTTCTCCTATTCTTTTAAACGGGAGGTATTGCAGGATAGGTGAGGGGGGAAATCTGGTTATTTGACTACTAACTAATATGTGAAAATCCAAAAATTTAGATTGAATAGGTAAATGGGGTAATTTTTAACGTTGCAAATAGTTGATCTGTTTTGTCCAAGAATGGGGTTCCTGTCAAGGAGAATGGAATAGGACAGAAAACTTTAAATTTGTAATGTTCAGCAGTTTTGATAATCTTAGGTCAATAAGAAATAAAGCATGCAAGAACCTCCTGAGATGATACAGCAAATGTGTGGAAACTGGGTAATTTTTCAAGAACTGGATAAGCGCTGTGTCTGAATGCAGACCATGTAGAGAACAGCATATATTTATATAAGGCATTTTTGTCATTGGCATCTTGAAAAATAAAATCAATAAATATTTGAAAATTTATTTGCATTTTAGAACCAGTCAGCATCTTCACATAGCCATCAGGCAATAAAGAAGCTTTGGAAAAGAGGATAAAGTGTATTTATAGAGGAAAAAATTCATTCTGTAAGTACATTTAAAGTGGAAATGTTTAGGGAAGTTTGTGACTAGGAGATGCTGGGAAGTTTTGATTTGTGCTTCTGCAAGGTTACCAGACACCAAAAAATTTCACAGATAAGTCATTTCATTTGATGTTCTTGATTTTTCCTTTTGAGTGACAGGGATAAAATAAGGTTTTAGAGATTGTCTGCTGGTTTTGTTGTTGGCACTGCAAAGGGAGAAGTCAGTATCTGATTTTTAGATTCCTAGGGTTTGTCTCACTTTGATGGAAAAAATATTTCACAATGTTTACACTTGAAATTCTTATCTTTGTAGATTTCAGAGGGTTAGATGCTAGTTACAATGGGTTTCATCTTTGAGGAGTCTCACAGTTGCGGATCATCTCTATTCCATCACATTTTATTCCTGTTGAGCCAGATGATGATTATAATGTTAGTGTCCTTCACATTGGAAGATTCTCTGGCTATGAAGGAAATGACAGTGACGGAACACATATTAACTTTTAGTCACTGTTAAAATCTCTCTAAAGGATAGACTCGTGAATTCTCATAATATCAGTTACCAGATGGCATTTCTAGGGACTCTGCCTCTGCCTTCTGGAGGCCTACCCTGTGGCCTCTGGACTCTCTAGCACCCATGCTGACATCTGCCCCTTCACCTCCGGGTTCTAACATAGCCCTGAAGTTGGCATCTATCCACAACGAATCAATCAAGGCTTGGCTTCTGACTGGAATGGGCTTGGTTATTTTTTCCTAATTTTATCTTTTGGAAGAGCTAGAAAGGAGGACCAGGTTGCTCAGTGGTCCTCAACCTTCATTTCTTTCTGGAAGAGATTTTAAAAATGCATCTATCTAGACCCTACCATAGAGATTCTGATTTAGTTGATCTGGTCTGGTCTAGGGCTGGGCATTGGTTCATTTAAAAAAATACCCCAGATGATTTAATATATGGCCAAGAAGATTGGGGTGCTAGTTCACACTCTGGATTCTCAAAGTGTGGCTCCTAGATCAGCAATATCAGCATCACTTGGGAACTTATTAGAAATCCAAATCCTCAGGCCCTAAGCAAGACCTACCGAATCAGCAAGTTTTTAGGGGTAGGGCCCAGAAATCTGCATTTTAATAAGCCTTCCAATATGATTCTGATGCATATCAAAGTTTGAGAACCACTGATTAGATAAACTTTCCAAGATGGGGTAAACTGTTGAGGATTCTCTCCATGGATACAACTGTATCATATGCAAAAGGTGCTTAGCACAGACCCAAGTCTAGGGGTTGACATACACCAACCACTGGGGAGTAAGCCAATTACAGAGATCCATGCTAGCAATGAGCATCCCAGCCAACAATTTTTGTTATCAAGAGGTAATGCCTGTTCATAGCTGGTTATGACTAGAGTGTGAGCATCGGGGAGATGTTATGCTGCGTTTAATTCTTGGACTTTTCTTTATTAGTTTAAGAAACGTCTCTGAGCTTCATTTTTCACTGGGAAAAAAATATTACCTTTCAAGGTTGTTGTAAAAAATAAAATTGTCCATGGGAAAGGTCCAGCAAGAATAAATGTTCAGCACATGCCCAGTAAAAAATGCATGCTTAAGCAATTATTGCTGTTATTATTATTCCCATATAAGAATAAGCAATACATGGTATGAAGGCTATCATGGTTGTCTCTGGTGTCCAATGTCAAATCTTATAAATTATAATCATAAAACAGTCTCCTTACTGAACCTGAGTTTGGTCTCAAGTCCTTTCTAATATAGTAGTATGGGGCAACCACTATCAGACAATCAGATCTGACTTTCAAGATAAAACCCGTTTTCCACCTCTAATTAAGATTGCAAAAATCTTAGAGATAGTCCTATTCCTTCATTTTCTTCCTTCCCACATTTACTTCACACCTGCTCTGCAGAGTCCAATAGATTATATAATGCAAGATACAGATATAATTTTGTTAGCCACATTAAGAAAAGTAAAAAAAAGGGGGCAGTTAAATTTTAAAGTATTTTTAACCTAATATAATATATCCAAATATTATTTCAATATGTAGTCAGTATAAATATTATTAATGAGATATTTTACATTCTTCTTTTTGGAACTAAGTCTCCGAAATTGAGTGTGTATCTTATACCTGTAGCACATCTCAATCCATGCAAGCCATATTTGAAGGGCTCAATGGCCACATGAGGCTAGTGACTGCCATATGGGACAATACAGCTCTAGGTCCTGGGGCCGAGCACCAAAGCAAGGGCTGGTCATAGCCTCAACAAGCTCACAGTTTATTCAGTGACTCAGCCATACGCAAGTAATACTATTTTTCAGCATGAAGTGTTATTACCTCCCACCTTGAATTTTTCTGAAGAACAAACTCATGTAGTCTGAGTCAAAGCAGAATGCTTGACATTCCTTTAGGGTTATTTGGTTTTCTTGTTTCCACATCTTGTGTGTATGATCTGAATTGTCAGCCCCGCTTGTAGCCTGCAAGTTGTACACTCTGACCTTAACATTTGCTACATAAGTGGAGGCTGGACTCAGTGTTGCTGGTGAAGAATGTGTTTCTGCTGTCCTGCTTTGGCCCTAGTCCATAATAATGTGACAGCCCAGCCACTTGCTGAGCATGTGCTATGATGTGCCAGGTACTGTGCTAAACAATTCTTGTAGAGGTTGATGGAAAACCCACCAGTGGCTTCCTACCATACTGAGAATATAATCCAGATGGCTTAAAAGGACCTACCTGATTTCACCTATGGTCACCTTGGAGATAACATTTCCTACCTTAATCCCATTTTCTCACTCCACTCCTGCTACCCAGGCCTTCTTGCTTTTCCTTTTCCCACCTTAAGCATTTGTCTTGGCATTCCTCTAGCTAGAATGCTATCCTGGGAACACCCCAGGATAATTGTATGGTTTATTTCTGCATTTCGTTTCAGTCTTCATTTATGTGTCCTCAGAAAACCTTCTCCAGACCTCTCTATCTACTTTAGTAACCCCATCACTCTCCATCCCCTTACTCTGCTTTATTTTTCCATATTAATGATCACTACCCTTAATTATATATTACATGTTACTTTACATATTTATTTATTGTTTGTCTCTCCTGCTAGAATGTGAGCTCTATTACAGCGGGAGATTTGTTTCATTTGTTCACCATTTTGTTTTCTAGACTTAAAATAGCACAGGCACTTAAGAGATACGTCACAAATATTTGAATAACTTCACATACCCATGTTCTTATTAAATTTTTTTTTTTTTTTTTTTTTTTTTGAGATGGAGTCTTTCTCTGTTGCCCAGGCTGGAGTGTAGTGGTGCTATCTTGGCTCACTGCAACCTCTACCTCCCAGTTTCAAGTAATTCTCCTGCCTAAGCCTCCCGAGTATCTGGGACTACAGGTGCCTGCCACCATACCCAGCTAATTTTTGTATTTTTAGTAGAGATGAGGTTTCACCATACACCATATTGGCCAGGCTGGTCTCGAACTCCTGATCTTGTGATCCGCCCACCTTGGCCTCCCAAGGTGCTGGGATTACAGATGTGAGCCACCGCGCCCGACCAGTCTTATTTAATTCTTAAGCCAGCCTTTTCTTTCTTTAACTAAAGGAGAAACAGTGTGACAGATAACATATGAAAACATGAATAAGTTCACAGTCATTAAGTAGCAGAAGCTGAGATTTTAACTCAGGATTATATGTCCAGAGTTCAGATATGTAATTACTGTACTTTCTCTAGGAAGAACAAAATCTTGTTTCCTATGCTTCTGGGTTTCTGTAAATTCTCCAGAAAACAACAACAACAACAACAACAACAACAACAACAACAACAAAACCCTGTAGCTTTCTTGGTATGATTTTCTATTTCTTCTGTTGTTAATAGGCCGTTAGACAGCCTCAGCCAGAGGAACTGGATGTAGAATTTGGTGACAGCTTTTGACAGTGCTATCAACAGATGCATTGACGTTCCCAGGGCAATTACTGAGTTGATGTTGATGAAAATACATTTTGAATACTGCAAAATTGCCCCTTCTTTGGATTTATTTTAGGGTCTATATTAGGTGATAACCGAAGACTGCTGAGTAAAGGCAGCGTGAGGCAACTGATAAATAGTGAGGCATCCTTTAATACACCTCACTTTAACGATGGGAGACTGTCTCAGAGGAACAAACAGAGAGTCTTTCTAGGCGCTTTAATTTTCATTTCAACCCAGTTCCACAAAATCTCATTGAACTTCTGTTTCATATCATACCCTGGGCTTGGAGCTGGGGATATCATCCTGATTGTATCAATTGCATCTATTGCTATGTAATGACTACCTCAAACTTACTGGTATCAAACAACTGCCATTTTACTGTGCTCATACATTCTGTGGGTCAGCAATTCAGTTACAGCCCAGAAGGGATGGCTTGTATCTCCTTGATATCCGGGCCTCAGTAGGGAGAACTTCAAGTGCTGAGGGCACTTTTAAAGCTGGGAAATAGAATCAACTGAAGGCTTCTTTCATCATATTTTCAGTGCTTGGTTGATATCCTCCAAGGCTGGACTCAGCTGGGGCTATCAACTAGAGCACTTCCATGTGCCTCTCCACATGTTCTTGGCTTTTACAGTGTGGAAGCTGGGTTCTGAGAGTCAGTGTCCCGAGATGAAGCATCCAGACAATGAACGTTCTAGAAGCTTCCAGACTTCTCACCGCCTTGGAAGTAACATGGCCACATTCTGTCGGTTACAAACACATTTCTAAGGCCAGTCCAGATTCAAAAGTAGGGCAGTTAGATTTGACCTCTTGATGGAGGAGGGCAAGGTTACACTGAAAACAGCATAGAGAGTGGGAGATACTATGATGTCAATTTTGGAAAATCTGGCACAGACACAGAAAAGAAAATGATATTTGTTACTGCCTGTGAACATCAGGAGCTCAATCACTGGTAGAGAGACAGGTGCATCAGACTGCTGTCAGGCAGCTTAATTTTCCTTTGGAAAGCAACATAGGCCCATAGTGTGCACATTTTGTGTATAAACGGGGTTATTTGCCCTGCATTTCTATCCCAGGTTTCACTGGAGCAATTTTCATAAATATATCACCTTAGTGCAGTGACTCATTGTGTGAGATCTGGTGTTGCTTTGGCATTTGGAAATCAGCATTTATTTTCAAAGTCTATCCCCTCCCTCATTTTCTTGGCTAACTCCTATCCAATCCTTTCATTAAGGGTCACTTCCTCTAGAAAGTCCCTTCTGACCCTTCATCTGGATTATGTTCCTCTGCTGTGTGTTATTATGGCCTCATGCACCATGCCTACCTCTTGGCCTAGCATTTGTTATCTGGGATTAGAATGGCCTATTTTGTCTCTAGATTGTAGGATCTAGCAAGGCAGGGCCAGTGTCTGTCTTCACCATTGTATTTATTGTACTAGTACATGGTTAAAGTCAGTTTTTTATCTATTCTTTTACATCTGGTCTGGGGAAAAAAAATAAATAGGCAAACCCAAGGGCAGAGAGAGGGCCATACAATTATCATGATATATTTATCTTGTTCTTCTTACTACCCCTCTTCTTCTTTCTTTTATTCTTCCTCTTCATTTATGGAAGGAATCAATCACAGACACCTCCTAGCACACTTACCTTAAATCCACTGGGCTCCCAGTCAGCTCTGTAGGTAGACTATGTTAGCAACAAAGAGGAAAAGGGCAACAACAACTTATGGGTAGTCAACCAAGACAGAGTGCCCTCCAGGACGTGTGTCTGGGAAAACCTAATAACTTCCTAAGCTCCAAGGCCTTTATTTTAATATGTATTCCTAGGAAAACTCATCAGATGGTTGAGGCAGCAGAAACAGATTCTGTTACCACTCTTGCAATCTCAGTAAGTACATAGTTTTATATTTCTAAGGTTGCATTCCCTTTGGTAGTTGGTTTGTCATATCTTTTCTAGTTTTCTATCTTTTGTAGTTTGAGTCTGGCTAGTTAAAAAAAGCTATCAATTATGAAGCATCTATGATACATTGGGTACTGTGGAAACCTTGAAAACTATATATATATATTTTTTAAATTATATTTCAAGTTCTGGGGTACATGTGCAGAATGTACAGGTTTGTTACATAGGCACATGTGTGCCATGATGGTTTGCTGCACCCATCAACTTATGATCTACATTAGGTATTTCTCCTAATGCTATCCCTCCCCTATCACCCTGCCCCACCGGCAGGCCCTGGTTTGTGATGTTCCCTTCCCTGTGTCCATGTGTTCTCATTGTTCAGCTCCCACTTATGAGTGACAACATGCGGTATTTGGTTTTCCGTTCTTGTGTTAGTTTGCTGAGAATGATGGTTTCCAGCTTTATGCATGTCCCTGCAAAGGACATGAACCCATCCTTTTTTATGACTGCATAGTATTCTATGGTGTATATGTGCCACATTTTCTTTATTCATTCTATCATTGATGGGCATTTGGGTTGGTTCCAAGTCTTTGCTATTGTTAACAGTGCTGCAGTGAACATAGGTGTGCAAGTGTCTTTATAGTAGAATGATTTACAATCCTTTGGGTATATACCCAGTAATGGAATCGCTGGGTCAAATGGTATTCCTATTTCTAGATCCTTGAGGAATCACTACACTGTCTTTCACAATGGTTAAACTAATTTACACTCCCACCAACAGTGTAAAAGCTTTCCTATTTCTCCACATCCTCTCCAGCATCTGTTGTTCCTGACTTTTTAATGATCACCATTCTAACTGGCATGAGATGGTATCTCATTGTGGTTTTGATTTGCATTTCTCTAATGACCAGTGATGAGCTTTTTTTCATGTTTGTTGGCTGCATAAATGTCTTCTTTTGAGAAGTGTCTGTTCACATCCTTCGCTTACTTTTTGATTTTTTTCTTGTAAATTTGTTTATTTGTAGATTCTAGATATTAGCCCCTTATCAGATGGATAGATTGCAAAAATTTTCTCCCATTCTGTAGGTTGCCTGTTCAATCTGATGATAGTTTCTTTTGCTGTGCAGAAGCTCTTTAGTTTAATTAGATCCCATTTGTCAATTTTGGCTTTTGTTGCCATTGCTTTTGGTGTTTTAGTCATGAAGTCTTTGTCCATGCCTATGTCTTGAATGGTATTGCCTAGGTTTTCTTCTAGGGTTTTTATGGTTTTAGGTCTTAAGTTTAAGTCTTTAATCTATCTTGAGTTAATTTTTGTATAAGGTGTAAGGAAGGGGTCAAGTTTCAGCTTTCTTCATATGGCTAGCCGGTTT
>NW_016803902.1:3093972-3105353 GCF_001698545.2 Rhinopithecus bieti
TGAATCTGGGTGCTCCTGTATTGGGTGCATATATATTTAGGATAGTTAGCTCTTCTTGTTGCATTGATCCCATTACCATTATGTAATGCCCTTCTTTGTCTCTTTTGATCTTTGTTGGTTTAAAGTCTTTTTTATCAGAGTCTAGGATTGCAACCCCTGCTTTTTTTTTCTGCTTTTAATTTGCATGGTAAATATTCCTCCATCCCTTTATTTTGAGCCTATGTGTGTCTTTGCATGTGTGATGGGTCTTCTGAATACAGCACACCAGTGGGTCTTGGCTCTTTATCCAATTTGCTAGTCTGTGTCTTTTAATTGGGGTATTTTAGCCCATTTTCATTTAAGGATAATATTGTTATGTGTGAATTTTATCCTGTTATTATGATGCCAGCTGGGTATTTTTCCTATTAGGTGATGCAGTTTCTTCATAGTGTCAATGGTCTTTACAATTTGGCATGTTTTTGCAGTGGCTGGTACCAGTTGTTCCTTTCCATGTTTAGTGCTTCCTTCAGGAGCTCTTGTAAGGCAGGCCTGGTGGTGACAAAAATCTCTCAGCATTTGCTTGTCTGTAAAGTGTTTTATTTTTCCTTTGCTTATGAAGCTTAGTTTGGCTGGAGATGATATTCTGGGTTGAAAATTCGTTTCTCTAAGAATGTTGAATATTTGCCCCCTCTCTCTTCTGGCTTGTAGGGTTTCTGCAGGGAGATCCACAGTTAGTCTGATAGGCTTCTCTTTGTGGGTAACCCAACCTTTCTCTCTGGTTGCCCTTAACATTTTTTCCTTCATTTCAACCTTGGTGAATCTGACAATTATGTGTCTTGGGGTTGCTCTTCTCAAGGAGTATTTTTGTGGTGTTCTCTGTATTTCCTGAATTTGAATGTTGGCCTGTCTTGGTAGGTTGGGAAAGTTCTCCTGGATAATATCCTGAAAAGTGTTTTCCAACTTGGTTCCATTTCCCCATCACTTTCAGGTACACCAATCAAATGTAGATTTAGTGTTTTCACACAGTCCCATATTTCTTGGAGGCTTTATTCGTTCCTTTTCATTCTTTTTTCTCTAATCTTGTCTTCACACTTTATTTCATTAAGTTGATCTTCAATCTCTGATATCCTTTCTTTTGCTTGATCTGTTTGGCTATTGGTACTAGTGTATGCTTCACAAAGTTCTTGTGCTGTGTTTTTCAGCTCCATCAGGTCATTTATGTTCTTCTCTAAACTGGTTATTCTAGTTAGCAATTCCTCCAACCTTTTTTCAAGGTTCCTAGCTTCCTTGCATTGGAGTAGAACATGCTCCTTTAGCTCGGAGGAGTTTGTTATTACCCACCTTCTGAAACCTGCTTCTCTGAATTTGTCATACTCATTCTCCATTCAGTTTTGTTCCTTTGCTGGCCAGGAGTTGTGATCCTTTGGAGAAGAAGAGGAGTTCTTTTTTCGGGAATTGTCAGTCTTTTTGCGCTGTTTTCTCCCCCATCTTTGTGTATTTATCTACCTTTGTTCTTTGATATTGGTGACCTTCAGATGGGGTTTCTGAGCGGAGGTCCTTTTTGTTGATTTGATGCTAATCCTTTCTGTTTGTTAGTTTTCCTTCTAACAATTAGGCCCCTCTGCTGCAGGTTTGCTAGAGTTTTCTGGAGGTCCACTCCAGACCCTCTTTGCCTGGGTATCACCAACAGAAGCTGCAGAACAGCAAAGATTGCTGCCTGTTCCTTCCTCCGGAAGCTTTGTCCCAGAAGGGTGCCCATAATATGCCAGCCGGAGATCTCCTGTATGAGGTGTCTGTCAGCCCCTGCTGGGATGTGTCTCCCAGTCAGGAGACATGGGGGTCAGGGACCCACTTGAGGAGGCAGTCTGACCCTTAGCAGAGCTTGAACGGTGTGCTGGGAGGTTTGCTGCTCTCTTCAGAGCCGTCAGGCAGGGACCTTTAAGTCTGTTGAAGATGCACCCACAGCCGTCCCTTCCCCCAGGTGCTCTGTCCCAGGGAGATGGGGCTTTTATCTATAAGCCCCTGACTGGGGCTGCTGCCTTTTTTACAGAGATACCCTACCCAGAGAGGAGGAATCTAGAGAGGCAATCTGGCTACAGTGGCTTTGCTGAGCTGCAGAGGGCTCACCCAGTTGGAACTTCCCTGAGGCTTTGTTTACACTGTGAGGGTAAAACGGACTACCAAAGCCTCAGTAATGGCAGACACCATTGCCCCCACCAAACTTGAGCATCCCAGGTGGACTTCCAACTGCTGTGCTGGCAGCGAGAATTTCAAGTCAGTTGCCCTTAGTTTGCTGGGCTCTGTGGGGGCGGGATCCACTTAGCTAGGCCATTTGGCTCCCTGGCTTCAGCCCCTTTCCAGGGGAGTCAACAATTCTGTCTCACCGGTGATCCAGGTGTCACTGGGATATGAAAAAAGAAACTCCTGCAGCAAGCTCGCTGTCTGCCCAAACGGCTGTCCAGTTTATATTTTTCTTAACACGACTCCTAAACAAAGTAGATGGTTGTCTCTGTGCTTTAAATATGGGGAAGTGGGGACTCAGATGTGAGAAATGTATTGATACCTTACTGCTGTCTCATGTTAGAGCTCTGATTTAAATGCAGTGTGTCTGTCTCTAAAATCCTTATTCTTCCCCTTACCTGCCAAACATAATTAAATAATTTCATTATGGACATATATACCCAGGCCCCAGGCCTCTTCCCTCTATCTTTTAGGGTCTCTTTTTTTTTTTTTTGAGATGGAGTCTCGCTCTGTCGCCCAGGCTGGAGTGCAGTACTGCAATCTCAGCTCACTGCAAGCTCCGCCTCCCAGGTTTAGGCCATTCTCCTGCCTCAGCCTCCCGAGTAGCTGGGACTACAGGCGCCCTCCACCACGCCCAGCTAATTTTTTTTTCCTATTTTTAGTAGAGACGGGGTTTTACCATGTTAGTCAGGATGGTCTCGATCTCCTGACCTCGTGATCCGCCCGTCTCGGCCTCCCAAAGTGCTGGGATTACAGGCTTGAGCCACCGCGCCCGGCCTAGGGTCTCTTTTTTAGAAACAGTAAAGATCATTAGGACTTGGGTCGTCACTGCCCACCGGCACTTTATATTGTGAAAAATTATACAAAAATTTGATTATAATGTTTTCCTAGGTCTTCTATAACAAATTGTCATACACTTCATGGCTTAAAACAACAGAATCTTTTTCTCTCACAATTTTGGAGATCAGAATAAAAAATTAAGGAGTCAACAGGTCATACTCTCTCCAAAGGCTCTAGGAGAGAGCACTTCCTTGCCTCTTCCACCTTCTGGTGGCTCCTGGTATGCCTTGACTTGTGGTAGCATCATTCCAATCTCTGCCTATGTCCTGATGTGGCATGCTCCACTCTGTGTATTACAGTGTGCCTTCTCTTCTTATAAAGACACCAGTCATTGGATTTTGGGCTCATACTCATCCCATATGGCCTCATTTTAACAGATTATATCTGGTGAGACTTTATTTACAAATAAGGTCATAATCTGAGGTTCTTGGTGTATATAAATTTGGGGGTGGCACTGTTCAACCAAATGTGGGTGTGAATGAATAATTCAATAGGAATATAAAGATACATTGAAAAGCAGGGTAATAGGGATAGCACATTTTCAGAGTTCTGTGTTTCTCTTTGATTCTACTCACCCCTCCCCACTGCCTTTTCTTTGGAATCTTATAGTTGACTGAGCCTCAAAGCATCTGGACAGGGAGCCAAAATCACTGATGAAGGGGGAGGAAAAGGTATTTTTCCCCTTTGTCAGTCTTTCTCTCAAGCTCCTTTGCCTTTTTTGTCCTTCATCTTATTTCAGAAAGGGAAAGAACAACATGTTCATACTGAGACCCCCTGAAGGAGAAGGCAAACTTCTGTGATAACGAAAAACATTAACCCAGCATTATTTTTCCTGCCGTGTTTCATCTTTAGACACTTGTCTCCAGAACTCCTCTAGGTAGTTGTGAAACCAAAAGAATTATAAGCCAGCCTCTTCACAGTAGAGAGACAAAGGGCCTCAGCAAAAGGGACACCTTGGGGATGCCTACATGACCATTACATAAAACCAAACTTAAACAGCTTTGCTTCTTTCTTTTATTCTAGTTGTGGATATTCCTACTGGACTAGGTGACTTAAAAGAAACAGTGAAACATTGAACCACAGTTAAGCTCTTCATTAATTTCGTAGTTTAATAATGCATTTCTAAATTATCTCTCTGGAACAAAACTAGCATTCACTGAATCTGTATTACTTGCCTGGTGTGCTACTGGACACTTTTTTTGCATAATCTCTTCGCTAATCTTCACAGCAGCTCTGTGTGATGGATCTTATTGCTCACATGTTCAGGTGACAACTCAAGAAGCTCAGAGACATCAAGTATGCTTTCTAAGGTCGCACAGTGAGCAGGTGACAAAGTTGGATTTGAACTCAGGTTCTTTCTCTTTGCAGGATGCTATGAACTCTGCATTCCTAAGGCACATAGAGTAGAGTAATGAATCTGATAAAATCTTCCTGGACATTTTAGGGAGGGCTTCATTAGAAACAGACCCACATCACACTGTGATGATGTTGATGATGGTAATAGTGTCAGTGGGACAGTCTCTGCCATTTTTGGAATTCCTACTACTTTATGTACCGATAGTGAAACTAGATGTTTTACAAAGTTTCTTCCTATGAACATTCATTATATCAGTGGTCTTGAGCATCTCCTCTGTAGCAGAATCTGTTCAGATCTGAGGAACAAAAGACTAAGCCAACTAAGCCAAGTTTTTACTCTTTAGTCATGGTATCATTGTCTGTATTTTACACACACCAACTGGAGCACAAAGAGTTTGCCGAACCTCTCCTAAGTGACAGTGCTGTGATTTGTATCTAGATCTATCTGCTGCCAAAGCTTTGTCTTTTTCATTCAGTCTTGGATACATCTGGAATCCATTTTCTTTCTTTCTTTATTTTTAAAATAAATATTGTTGTGTATATTTAAATTATGCAACATGATGCTATGGGAGACACATAGATCATAAAAAGGTTACAATAGTGAAGCATTTAACATGTCTATCATCTCATATACTTACCCGTTCTGTTTTTGTTTTTGTTTTTTTGTGGCAAGAAGAGCTAAAATCTATTTATTTAGCAGGAATCTCAAATATAGTATAATTTTATTTGATTACCTGTAGTACTCATGTTGTACATTACATCTCTAGACTTGTTCTATATATTTGTATATAGAACAATATACATACATTTGTATATTTGTATATACAATATACAAATATTTGTTGCTTTGTATCCTCTGACCTACATCTACCCATTTATTTTCTTTCTTCTTAAAACACAATAAAAACCCTCTATTCTTTAGTAATAAAGGATACATATTATAAAACATTCACAAGTGCAAAATAAGTAAGATAAATAGTATACATAACTCCCATTTATCTTCTATTCAACACAAGTGTAAATAACTGTCAGTATTTTAACATGCATTTTATAGACTTTTTCTATTTATGCACAATTATATATAAATGATGGATATACATTGTATGTAATATGCCATATTTAATATATAATTTATATATCCAAATAGAAAAGCACTTGATTGAATTACTACTTTGTGTTTTATTTATTGCTACTATAGAGTTACTAGAAAGGAGGAAGCTGTTTCCCCTCTACCCCTCCTCCCCACTTTCCTCTCTGCACCTCTACTGACATCCTTTCTTCCCATATCCTTATTCAGGGTTTTGAGTCAAGAACAGCTTCCAGTCCTGGAAAATCAAGCCCTCTGTTACTGGGGCAGAGTTAATACATACTTTCCAAGAGACTGAATCATCTAGAGGGAGTTGGGATTACAGAGGTTGATGTCTGGGGATGTAAAAGTGGTCTAAGCTGAAGTAGTTATAGCCCGAAGGAAGATTTAAGTATCTGTAAGCTCTTAAAGTGGTTTATAGCCAGAGTGGGGGTAGTTCTACCAAGGGTAATAGAATTTTCTGTGTACCCAGAGACTCAGATCTCCAATACTAAAGTTTCTGCCCTTGGCAAAGATCTCAGCACCTGAGCTTAGCAGGGAATCAGCAAGGCTTTTGGCCCTCCAATAATGTTTTGGGTTAGATAGTAACCATTGTGAAGACCAGATAGTGCTCCCCAAAACTTTTGTCTAATAGCCCCAGAACTGTAGTGGGATCCTACTGGGCACAAAGGAGTCCAATAATGAATGAGATTTAGTTATCAATTCTGGCACATAAGGGGTTTATATTTATATTTATTTTGACTTAGAAAAATGCTGTTTGAACTCAAGAACTGTGTTGTATTATAAATAACATATGTCTTTCAGCCTAAAGCACAGATTTTCAGATTTTACATTCTAGGAACCATCTTGTTCCTTGATATATGTCATACATAATTACTTCTTAACCCCATATTACTATAAAATAAATGGTATATATGTATATATTATGTATATATAAAATATATAATTACTTCTTACCCCCATATTACTATCAAATAAATGGGTTTTTTTCAATTAAGGAAATGTGGCATATACCTAGGATTTTTATCAAAATAACTAACATTTCTAATTCCCATTCTTGGAAGAATATTTTGTCTAAGTATAATTTTTGATGAGTCTTTACATCCCCTTCTTAACATATGGACAGAGAATAAATGTGTTATTTCAGAACTTTCTCCTTAATAATTTTTAACAGTTTCTTAAGATATAATTTACACAGTATAAGTTACATCCCGTTAAAGTGTAGAATTTGATTATCTTAAGTGTATTTTCAGAGTTGCACAGCAATTATCATAATCTAGTTTTAGAACATTCTTAACTGTGGTCCAGTGTTTCAAGGTTTCTGTTAAGTCACCTAGTCGAATAGGAATCCACAACTAGAATAAAAGAAAGAAGTGAAGCTGTTTGTTTTAACTTTGGTTTTATGTAATGGTCATGTAGAACATTTCTATCACCTCAGAGAAACAAACTGATACCCATTAATAATCATTACCCATTCTGCTGAGCTTAGCCCTTGATAACCACTAATTTACATTCTGCTTCTATACATATGCTTATTCTGGACATTTTATATAAATAGGATTATAAAGTTATATTTTTTGACTGGTTTCTTTTGTTTAGCATAGTGATTTTGAGGTTCATCTGTGAAACCTGTTGAAGCATCTGTCAGTATTTTGTTTTATTGGTGAATAGGATTCAATTGTATGGATACGCCACATTTTCTTCATGCATTGGTTAGTTCATGGACATTTAGGTTGTTTTAATCTTTTGGATATTATGAATAATACTGCTATGAGTATCTGTGTGCAGGTCTTTGTGTGGATGTATGTTTTCACGTCTCTTGAGTATATACCTAAAAGTGGAATTGCTGGATGATGTGGTAACCCTGTGTTTGTTTGAGGAATGGCCAAACTAATTTCCATAGAGACAGAAATATTTTACACTATTTCTAGCAATATCCAAGGGCTCCAATTCCTCTATTTCTTGCCAACTTATTATTATTTATCTTTTTTATTATAGGCATTCTAGTGGGTGTAAAGTGGTATCTCACTGTAGCTTTGCTTTGGATTTCCCTAATTGTTAATGATGTTGAGAATCTTTTCATGTGCCTCTTAGCCATATATCTTCTTTGGGGAAATGACTGTTTAAATACTTCCCCCCTTTCTCATTGGGTTATGTTTTAATTACTGCATTCTAAAGGTTCTTTATGTATTCTAGATTCAAGTCCCTCATAAGGTATATGATTTGTAAATGTTTTCTCTCACTGTGTATCTTCAGCAATTCTTTGCAAAAGAAATGCCCTGCTTCAAAGAAAGCTTCTGAAGCCTCAGTATTATTTTCTCCACCCACAATGTCACTGTGATAAACAAATATATCAATATATCATTACCTCGTTGTATTTCATTTTTAAGCTCTTCTCTTTAGAGTTCCTTCCAGGTCCCCAATTCAGTTACCTTTCTGGGGGGGTCTTAGTTCTTCTTGACCTGTCTGTAGCTTTTGATACCAAAGATAGTCATACTCTCTTTTTATCTCTGTCCTACTTTCTTGTCTGCCTTCCATCATTTATTCCTTCTTTCCTTTCTTTTATAAAGGGATATTTGTATTAAGCACTTAAATTTTAGAGCCCAGCTATGGGCTGGAGATAAAGAAAAGAAATATATGGTTTCTATTAAGAGATTTGTGCTCTAGTGAGAAAAGAGACTTTCATAATACACTAATAAAGGTAAATTATAAATGCGATTAGTCCTATGAAGGAAATATATTGGATATTATATAAGAATGTTACAGGGGAAATTGCTTCACTCAAGGAAATTAAAAGTTCTTTGAGAAGGTGAAGACATACTTGAGATCTCAAGGATAAGCGAATGTTATGTAGGATGAAGAGGGAAGAGCATATGAAAATGCTTATGATGAGAGGTAATACGGAACTTTTGAGGCAGGACACAAAGCCATTGTGCTTGCAGCTTAGTAGACAAGAAGGGGAATGGAGCAAAATCAAGCTGGGCAGGTAGGTGAAGGCAAGACCATACCGGGTTGGGAGTAATGTTAATAATGTTTTTCTGCATTTTAAGACCAGTGGGAAGTATCTGAAGAGCTTTGGCCAGGCGTGGCAAAATGATAAGACTCAAATTCCTAAAAGATTGCTCTAAGTGCAGTATAAAAAATAAATTGGGCCGGGCGCGGTGGGCCGGGCGCGGTGGCTCAAGGCCTGTCACAGCTTTGGAGGCGAGACGGCGGATCACGAGGCAGGAGATCGAGACATTCCTGGCTTAACACGGTGAAAGCGCCCGTCTCTACAAAAAATACAAAACTAGCCGGTGCGAGGTGGCGGGCGCCTGTGTCCGCAGCTACTTGGAGGGCTGAGGCAGGAGAATGGCGGGACGCGGGAGCGGAGTTGCATAGCTGAGACCGGCCACTGCACTGCCAGCGGGCCGACAGAGCGAGACTACGCTCAAATACAAATAATAAATAATACAATAAATAAATAAATTTGGGCAGGTGGGAATTGGATTGTGAGAGATGCATTGGGAAGCTATAGCAGCTAGGCCTACTGAGAGATGTTTGATAACTGGATAAGGGGAGTTCAATGGAAATGGAATGTTGGGATGAGTTGAGAGATACTTGGAAGAAAAAGCAAGACTTGGTGATGGATTGATTTACAAGAGATCAAGGGAGAAGGAGGTATCAAGAATGAATAATAACTGTATGGTTCTGCTGCTTTTTCTTTTCTTTCTTTCTTTCTTTCTTTCTTTCTTTCTTTCTTTCTTTTTTTTTTTTTTTTTTTTTTTTTTTTTTTTTTTTTTTTTTTTTTTTTTGAGATGGAGTCTCTCTCTGTTGCTTAGGCTGGAGTATAGTGGCATGATCCCAGCTCACTACAACCTCTGCCTCCTGGGTTCAAACTATTCTCCTGCCTCAGCCTCCTGAGTAGCTTAGATTACAAGAATGTGCCACCATGCCTGGCTAATTTTTGTATTTTTAGTAGAGATGGGGTTTCACCATGTTGGCCAGGCTGGTCTCGAACTCCTGACCTCAAGTTATCTACCCACATTGGCCTCCCAAAATGCTGGGATTACAGGCGTGAGCCATGGTTCTGCTTCTTCTGACATAGTTTGATAGTGACTACCCTGGTTTGAATCTACCATCATATTAACATAATATTAGGCCACATACAACCTCTCTGTCCCCATTTGTTCATGTAGAAAATAGGGATGACAATAATACTTAATTGATATGGATGATATAATGCACTTCAATAGTATCTGGCTCATATAGTATGAGCATAATAAATGTTACTTATGAAAAATTCAAATTATTATTGCTGTTTAGAGAAGAAGAAAAGGAGAAAACTGACTAATTTCTGAAAAATTAAATACACTGGAGTCTTTTGGTTCCAGCCAAGATAGAGCAGTGCCAGTCCTTCTAGGTTCTTCCTCTTACAACTAAAAATTCCCTGGACATAACCCTACTCTAATCCTGTGGCAATAAAAAACTGCTTAGTAGAAGCAGTTGGTGCTGAGATTCTTCTACTGAAGTAAAGTCACTGGGGTTCAGCAGGGAGCTGAGCCACCACTTCCACCCAGCAACATGGAGACTCAATAAGGCGTGCAAGGCAGGGCTATTTGGCCCTCTCTTTCTCTCAAATCCATTGTTAGTGCAGCCTATCAGGGAACTGGAGCTCTACCTCCACTCAGCATTGACAAGGTAGTATAAGGTGGGGCTAACATTATTCTTCGTAGTGAAAGACTGAATGCTTTCCTCCTAAAATTGGCAACAAAGCAGTGATATTTGCACTTACCACTCTTGGGAAACATAGCACTGGAAGTTTTAGCCAAGACAATAAGGCAACAAAAAGAAATACGCATGCAGATTGGAAAAGAACAAATCAAGCTGTATCTATTTACAGATGACATAATTTTCCATGTAGAAAATGTCAAGAAATTATAAAAATGTTGTAGAACTAATAAATCAGTTCATCAAAGTCTCAAGTTATGAGATCAATACAGAAAATTAATTTTATTCCTTTATACTAGTAACTGATGTGCAGAAACTAGAATTAAGCACCTACTATCATATATAATTGCTCTGAAGTAAAATGAAATGCCTAAGAAAATGAAATACCTAGTTAAAAGTCTAACAAAACATTTATAGGATCTGTATTCTTAACATTTAAAAAAATCACTAATGGAAGGAATAAAATATTATATAAGTTAATGAAGACACATACTGTATCCATGGATTAGATGACTCAATATAGTAAAGATGTCAATTTTCCATAAGTTGATCTATAAAGTTTAACATAATTCCTATCAAAATTCCAACAAGCTTAATCTAAAATTTAGGTAGAAATGCAAAAGAACTAGAATAACTAAAATAATTTTGGATTGAATAATTTTGAATTGAATATTAAGGATTTCTATAGATACTGTATTCAAGACAGTGTAGTATTGACAGGGGAATAGACACAAAGATCAATAGAACAGAATAGAGACCCCAGAAATAGACAAATACGAATATAACAAATTGATTTTGATAAAAGTATTAAAACAATTCAATGGAGAAAAAGTATCCTTTTGAACACATGGCACTGGAGTCATTGTATGTGCATAGGCAAAAAAAAAAAAAATTAACCCCAACCTAAACCTTCTACCTTACCATAAAAACCCTAGAAGAAAACCTAGGTAATACCATTCAGGACATAGGCATGGGCAAGGACTTCATGTCTAAAACACCAAAAGCAACAGCAGCAAAAGCCAAAATTGACAAATGGGATCTAATTAAACTAAAGAGCTTCTGCACAGCAAAAGAAACTACCATCAGAGTGAACAGGCAACCTACAGAATGGGAGAACATTTTTGCAATCTACTCATCTGACAAAGGGCTAATATCCAGAATGGTACTA
>NW_016803902.1:3106303-3120608 GCF_001698545.2 Rhinopithecus bieti
AAAAAAAAAAAAATAACTCAAATGTATCATGGGTTTAAATGTAAAAGTGTAAAAATATAAAACTATTGGAAAAATTAGGAGAAGATCTTTGGAACCTAAGGTTAGAAAAGAGTTCTTGGACATTACATTAAAAGCACTATATATAACATAAAAATGATTAATTCAATGCCATGAAAATTAAAACCTTTTGCATTGTAAAAGACTGTGATAGAATGAAAATACAGATTGCAGGCTGTGAGAAAATACTGGCAAATCCCATATCCAATAAAGGCTTTATACAACTTGAGTATCTTTTATCTGAAATTCTTGGACCAGAAGGGTTTCAGATTTCAGACTTTTTCAGAATTTGGAATATTTGCGTTATACTTCTCAGTTGAACATCCTAAATCTGAAAATTTGAAATCCGAAACTTTGACCATCATGTCAGTACTCAAAATGTTTTGAATTTTGGAGCAATTCAGATTTTCAATTTCCAGATTTAAGATGCTCAACCTTTATGTAGAAAATATGAAAAATTCTCAAAATTTAACAGTAAAAAATCAATCCAGTTATAAAATGGGCAAAAGACATGAACAAATGTTTTATTAAAGTGTAGTTACAGATGGGAAGTGAAAATATACTCAACACCATTGACAGTTAGCAAAATGTAAATTAAAAACAATGCAGTATCGCTATATACCCATCAGAATAGCTAAAACAAAAAATAGTGACATCAGGTGTCAGGATATGGAGATACGATCACTTAGACATTATTGATGAGAATGTAAAATTACAGCCATTCTAGAAAATCATTTGGCAGTTTTCTTGAAAACTAAACGTGTTCTTACCAGATGATCCTGCATTCACACTTCTGGATATTTATCCTAGAAATGTAAAAACGTATGTTCACAAAATACTTGTGCATTCTTTAAATGACAAACTGTAGATGTGGAGAACAGATTAATGGTTGACAGTATTAGGGTGAGTGGATGGGAAATGTCAAGTGGGTGCAAATACCGAGAGACTGTGATGGTGGTTTTGTGAATTTTACGTGAGACAATATTGCAAAGAACTACACACATACATAATACATGCATACATGAATATAGATTAAAATGGTATAAACTAAATTATATTTGTAGACTAGTTAACAGAAACATACTAATGTCAATGTTCTGATTTTGATATTGCACTATAGGTATATAGGATGCTGATATGGTTTGGCTGTGTCCCCACCCAAATCTCATCTTGAATTGTCATTCGCATACTCCCCACGTGTTGTGGGAGGGACCCAGTGTGAGGTAATTGAATCATAAGGGTGGTTACCTCCATGCTGTTCTCATGATAGTGAGCGAGTTCTCATGAGATCTGATAGTTTTATAAGGGGCTATTTCCCCACCCCTTTCTCTCACTTCTCCTTGCGGCCACCATGTGAAGAAGGACGTGTTTGCTTCTTCTTCTGCCATGACTATAAGTTTCCTGAGGCCTTCTCAGCCATGCTGAACTGTGAGTAAATTAAACCTCTTTCCTTTATAAATTACCTAGTCCCAGCTAGTTCTTTATTAACAGTGTGAGACTGAACTAATACAGTAAATTGGTGTAGAGAGTGAGGTGCTGGTATAAGGATACCCAAAAATGTGGAAGTGACTTTGGAACTGGGTAACAGGCAGAGATTGAAACAGTTTGGAGGGCTCAGAAGAGGACTGGAAAATGTGGGAAAGTTTGGAACTTCCTAGAGACTTAGAGGTCTCAGAAGACAGGAAAATGTGGAAAGTTTGGAACTTCCTAGAGACTTTTTGAATGACTTTGACCAAAATGCTGATAGTGATATAGAAAATGAAGTCCAGGTTGAGGTGGTCTCAGATGGAAATGAGGAACTGGTTGGCAACTAGAGTAAAGGTGATTCTTGTTATGCTTCAGCAAAGAGACTAACAGCATTTTGCCTCTGCCCTAGAGATCTTTGGAACTTTGAACTTGAGAGAGATGATTTAGGGTGTCTCATGGAAAGAATGTCTAAGTGGCAAAGCATTCAAGAGAAAGCAGAGCATGAAAGTTTGGAAAATTTGCAGCCTGGCAATGTAATAGTAAAGAAAACCGATTTTCTGGGGAGAAATTCAAGCCCACTGCAGAAATTTGCATAAGTAATAAGGGAACGAGTGTTAATCACCAAGACAATGGGAAAAATGTTCCAGGGCATGTCAGAGACTTTCATTACAGCCCCTCCTATCACAGGCCCAGAGGCCTAGGAGGGAAAAATGGTTTCCTGGTCCAGGTCCAGGGCCCCCCTTCTGTGTACAGCCTCAGGACTTTGTTCCTGATGCTCCAGCTATGGCTAAAAGAGGCCAGGGTACAGCTTGACCCATTGCTTCTGAGGGTGCAAGCCCCAAACCTTGACAGCTTCCATGTAGTGTTGAGCCTGTGGGTGCACAGAAGTCAAGAATTGAGGTTTGGGAATGAACCTCTGCCTAGATTTCAGAGGATGAATGGAAATGCTTCGTTGTCCAGGCAGAAGTCTGAAGTTGTCCCTGGCAGGGCCCTCAGGGAGAATCTCTGCTAGGGAAGTGCAGAAGGGAAATGTGGGGTTGGAGTCCCCACACTGAGTCCGCACTGGGGCACTGCTTAGTGGAGCTGTGAGAAGTGGGCCACCATCCTTCAGATCCCAGTATGGTAGATCCACTGACAGCTTGCACTGTGTGCCTGGAAAAGTTGCAGACACCAAAAGCCAGCCATGAAAGCAGCTGGGAGTGGGGACTGTACCTTGCAAAGTCACAGGGCCAGAGCTGCTCAATACCGTGGCAGCCAACCTCTTGCATCAGCATGCTCTTGCATCAGCATGCCCTGGATGTGAGACATGGAGTCAAGGGAGATCATATTGGAACTTAAAGGTTTTAATGACTGCCTTAATGGATTTTGGACTTGCATGGGGCCTGTGGCCCCTTTGTTTTGGCCAATTTCTCCAATTTGGAGCAGGTGCATTCGCCCAATGCCTGTACCCCCATTGTGTCTAAGAAGTAAATAACTTGCCCCTGATTTTTCAGGCTTATGGGCAGAAGGCACTTGCCTTGTCTCAGATGACACCTTGGACTTTGGGTTTTGGATTAATGCTAGAATGAGTTATGAGTTTGGGGGACTGTTGGAAAGGCATGATGGTATTTTGAAATGAGAAGACATGAGATTTGGTAGAGGTCGGGCAGAATGATATGGTTTGGCTGTTTACCCACCCAAATCTCACCTTGAATTGTAGTTCCCATAATTCCTATGTGTTGTAGGAGGGACCCAGTGGGAGGTAATTTAGTCACGAGCGTAGTTACCTCCATGCTGCTCTTGCGATAGTGAGTGAGTTCCCACAAGATCTGATGGTTTCATAAGGGGCTATTTCCCCCTCCTTCACCCTGTACTTCTTACGACCACCATGTAAAGAAGGACATGTTTGCTTCCCCTTCTCCATAAGTTTCCTGAGGCCTCCTGAACCATGTTTAACTGTGAGGCAATAAAACTACTTTACTTTATCAATTATGCAGTCTCAGGTATGTCTTTATTAGCAGTGTGAGAACAAGTTAATACATTGGGGAAAGATGGGTGAAGCGTACATTGGGGGAAGCTAGGGGAAAGGTACATTGCGGGAAGCTGAGTGAAAGGTACATTGGGGAAAGCTAGGTGAAGTGTACGTAGGAGTCTTCTTTCTTCTTTTGCAACTTCCTGTGAATCTGTAATTTTTTTTAAGTAAAAAATGACCTACACTGTGCCCAAAATTGTAGCAATTCTTTTGGATGACATGGTAAAGTGGACTTTTAGAAAGACAGTAGGAGATGGAATGAGGAGATGGTAGTTTGAGTTTCAGAAGTACAACTTATTATTGATATTTATGTGCTTATAGGAAAAGTGCCTTACATGCTCCAAATCCTAATTTCTTCATCTATAAAATGTTACCAATAGATGAAATCTGCTTGTTATGTCCTAGTCCAGTCATTGTTACAATTATGTAAGATACATAAAAGGTTACTTTGAGTAAAATAAAGCCACAAACCAGCAGACCCCAAACATGGGGCATTTGTAGCCACAGTAGAAATGTCTGTCAGGTAGTTTGTTTGGGTCCTGATTGGTTTCCTAAGGTGTCAGTTGATCATGGCTACTGATGCAAGAGTCACTGTTACAAGGCTGGATTTATTAGAGCCCTCCTGAGTTTTCCCACAGGCAGGAAATGAGGAGGAAGAAGAAAGGAACTACGTGATAATGACTGTTTAATTAGTGTTTGAATATTAGTTTAAAAAATAAGTATTGTTATGATCATTATAATTAGTGAATAAATAGCTTGCTGTGACAATCATCATTTTTTTGTCCTGATAAGTTGGATATTCCAAATATACTGTAGCCAAACTTAGGTTATACATCAATCCTAAATGTGCATTTTTCACCTTTCTAATCTATAGTCTTATTTCCTGGGGACTATAATTGACTCTAAGCAAATCTTTCTTTGGACCTGCAAAGAGGCATTCTAATTTAATTAGCTTCAAATGCCTATCTGTTCACAACCATTCTGCCTAGACTATTAGCTATAAAGGAAAGAGAAAGATTTCTCAATCAATTTTTAAATTTTTTAAAAAACTGACGTGTAGTAAGTGTACATATTTATAGGGTACAGAATGACATTTAAACACATGAATACAATGAGTAATGATTAAATCAGGGTAATTAGCATATCCATTGCCTCAAATATTTATCATTTCTTGGTGTTAGAACATTCAAAATTCTATTTTCCAGTATTTAAAAATGTGCAATAAGTTACCCTAGGAGTAACCATAGTTACCCTACAGTGTTATAGAGCACTACAACTTATTCTTTAGCTATAATTTTCTATCTCCTAATCAAACTCTCTCTATCCTCCTCTCTCTACTATGTTTTCCAGCTTCTCATAACCACAAGTCTACACTATACTTTTGTGAGCTCAAATTTTTAAAGTCCCAAGTATGAGTGAGAATATGTGGTATTCATCTTTCTGTGCATGACTTATTTTATGTAACATAATGTCTTCAAAGCTCATCGATGTTGCCACTAATGGTGGAATTTTGTTCTTTTTGTTACTTAGTAGTATTCCATTGTGCATACATGACACATTTTGAATCCATTCTTCTATTGATGGACACTTAGGTTGATTCCATATGTTGGCTATTGTGAATAATGCTGCAGTAAATATGGGGGTGCAAATATCTCTTCAATATACAGATTTTTATTCCTTTAAATAAACACAGTAGTGAGATTGCTGGATCACACAGTGGTTCTATTTTAGTTTAAGAAACACCCATACTGTTTTGATAAGGGCTGTACTAATTTATATTCCACCAACATTGTATGAGTTCTGTTTTCTCTCCATCCTCACTGGCATCTGTTATTGCCTGTCTTTTCAATATAAGCCATTTTAACTGGGGTGAGATAATATCTCACTGTACTTTTGATTTTCATTTCCTTGATGATTAATGATGTTGAGCATTTAAAAAATATCCCTGTTGTCCATATTGCTGCCTTCTTTTAAAAAATGAGTGTTCAGATTATTTGCCAGTTTTTTATTTTGGGTTATTTGCTTTTGTGCTGCTAAGTTATTTGAGTTCCTTGTATATTCTGGATATTAATCACTTGTCATATGATAGCTTGAAAAAATATTGTCCCATTTCGTAGGTTGACTCTTTACTCAGTTGATTGTTCTTTCGCTGTGCAGAAGCACTTTAGTTCAATATAATTCCACTTATCTATTTTTACTTTTGTTGACTGCACTTTTGAAGTCTTAGCCCAAAATCTCTGCCCATATCAATATCCTAAAGCATTTTCCCTGTGTTTTCTTCTAGCAGTTTTATTAATTTAGGTCTCACATTTAAGTATTTCATCTACTTTGAGTTGATTTTTGTATATGGTGAGAAATAGGGGTCTAATTTCATTTTTCTGCATTATGAATATCCAATTTTCCCAGCACCATTTAAGGAAGAGGTTGTCTTTTCTCCAATGTAGGTTGCTGCCACTTTTGTCAAAAATCAGTTGGCTGTTTTATTAGTCTGTTCTCACATTGCTATAAAGAACTACCTGAGACTGGTAATTTATAAAGAAAAGAGGTTTAATTGACTGTCAGTTCTGCAGGCCCTACAGGAAGCGTGGCTTTGGAGACCTCAGGAAACTTATGGTCATAGTGGAAGTTGAAGAGATGGAGGCACGATTTGCATGGCAGGAACAGGAGGAAGAGAGCAAAGAGGAGGTGCTACACACTTTTAAACAACCAGATATCACGAGAACGGCAATTGTGAAATGTGTCCGCATGATTCAGTCACCTCCCACCAGGTTCTGCCTCCAACACTGAGGTTTACAATTCGACATAAGATTTGTGCAGGAACACAAATCCAAGCCATATCAGCTATAAATACATGCACTTATTATTGGGTTCTCTATTATGTTCAATCGGCCTATGTACCTGTTTTTATGCCAGTATCATGCTGTTTTGGTTACCATTGCTTTGTAGTATATTTTGAAGTCAGGTAGTGTGATGTCTTCAGCCTTATCATGTTTGCTCAGTTCTGCTTTTTGGCTATTTGGTATCTTTTATGGTTCCTCAAGTTTTAGGCTTTTTTTTCTATTTCTGTGAAGAATGTCATTGATATTGATATTGATATGCCATTAATAGGGATTACATTGAATCTGTAGATCACTTTGAATAGTATGGTTTAACAATATTAATTCTTTCAATTCGTGAACATAGAATACTTTTACATTTTTGTGTGTCCTCTTTAGTTTCTTTTATCAATATTTTGTAGTCTTCATTGTAGAGATCTCTCACTTCCTTGGTTAAATTTATTCCTAGGGTTTGTTTTTTTGTAGCTATTGTAAATGCATTTGCATTCCTGATTTCTTTTTCAGTTGGTTTGTTGCTGATGTATAGAAATGTACCAATTTTTATGTGTTGATTTTGTATCCTGCAACTTTACTGAATTTGTTTGAATTTGTTTATTAGTTCTGAGATTTATTTTTGGTGGAGCTTTTGGGTTTTTCAATGTATAAGATTATATCATCTGCAAAGAGGGGCAATTTGACTTCCTCTTTTCCTATGTGGATTCCCTTTATTTATTTCCCTTGTCTAATTGCTCTGGCTAGAACTTTGAGTACTGTGTTGACTAGCAGTGCTAAAAGTTGTTATCTTTGTCTTGTTCTAGTTCTTAGAGACAGTAAATTTTGGCTTTTCCTGATTCAGTATGATGTTAGCTATGGGCTTGTGTATATGGTCTTTATTGTGTCTGAGTATACTGATTCTACATCTAGTTCATTGGGGATTTTTATCATGAAGTGATGTTGAATTTTACCAAATGCTTTCTCTGCATCTATTGAGATGATAATATGGTTTTTGTCCATTCTGTTGATTGGACAATGATGTGATATATCTCACATTTATTGATTTGAGTATGTTGAAGCATCCTTGCATCTCCAAGGTAAATACTACTTGATCATGGTGTATAATCTCTGTGTCGTGCTGTTGTATTCAGTTTGCTAGTATTTGGTTGAGGATTTTTGCATCTGTGTTAATCAGGGATATTGGCCTTTAATTTGCTTTCTTTGTTATGTTTTTGTCTGATTTTAGTGTCAGGGTAATAATGGCCTTGTACAATAAGTTAGGAAGAATGACTGCCTCTTCAGTTTTTGTAATAATTTAGAAGAATTGGTAGTTAATTATTTCCTAAAAGTTTGATAGAATTCAGCAGTGAAGGCATCCATTCCCAGGGTTTTCTTTGCTCGGAGATTTTTTTGTACTGTTTCAATCTCTTTACTTGTTATTGGTCTGCCCAGTTTTCCTATTTGTTTCTGGTT
The DNA here is from genome assembly GCF_001698545.2 of Rhinopithecus bieti. Taxonomy (NCBI): domain Eukaryota; kingdom Metazoa; phylum Chordata; class Mammalia; order Primates; family Cercopithecidae; genus Rhinopithecus; species Rhinopithecus bieti. The sequence continues at coordinate 3,114,122 of NW_016803902.1, forward strand.
TAAAATTGATAGGTTACCTGTGTCCAGAAATTTATCTGTTTGCTCTAGGTTTTCCAATTTGTTGGCATATAGCTGCCGTAATAGCGTCTTTTGTTGTTGTTCAGACAAGGTCTCGCTCTGTTGCCCAGGGTGGAGTGAAGTGGCATGATCATGGCTCACTGCAGCCTCGACCTCCCAGGCTCAAGCAATGCTCCCACCTCAGCCTCCCGAGTAGTTGTAACTACTGGTGTGGGCCACCATACCTAGATAATTTTTGTAGTTTTTGTAGAGATGGGGTTTCACCATGTTGATCAGGCTGGTCTCTAACTCCTGGGCTCAAGCAATTCACCTGCCTCAGCCTCCCCAAGTGCTGAGATTACAGACATAAGCCACTGTATCTGGCCTAGTTGAATAATTCTTTGTATTTCTGTAGTATTAGTTGTAATGTCTCTCATTTTCAGTTTCTTGATTTTATTTATCTAGCTCTTTTCTCATTTTTCCTTAGTCTAGCCAAAGGTTTGTTGATTTTGTTGATCTTTTCAAAACAAGCTTTTATTTCTTTGATCTTTTGTATTTTGTTTGTTTGTTGTGTTTTTGTTTGTTTGCTTATTGAGACAGAGTCTCACTTGGTTGCCCAGGCTGGAGCGCAGTGGCGCAATCTTGGCTTACTGCAAGCTCTGCCTCCTGGGTTCACGCCATTCTCCTGCCTCAGCCTCCTGAGTAGCTGGGACTCCAGGCACCCGCCACCACGCCTGGCTAATTTTTTTTTTTTTTTTTTTTTAAGTAAAGACGAGGTTTCACAGTGTTAGCCAGGATGGTCTCGATCTCCTGACCTCGTGATCTGCCCACTTCGGCCTCCCAAAGTGCTGGGATTATAGGCATGAGCCACCATACCTGGCCGATTTTTTGTGTTGTTTAAGTCTCCATTCAGTTTAGTACTGCTCTGATCTTTATTATTTCTTCCCTTCTACTAATTTTGGGTTTGATTGCCTCTTGCTTTTCAAATTTCTTGAGGTACATCATTAGATTGCTTATTTGAAATCTTTCTGTTCTTTTTATGTCAGCTTTAACTGCTATAAACTTGCATTTTAATACTGGTTTTACTTTGCCCCAGAGGTTTTGGTATATTGTGTTTCTGTTTTCCTTTGTTTCAAGAATTTTTATGATTTCCATATTAATTTCTTCAATGACCCAGTGGTCATTCAGGAACATGTTTATATTCCATGTTTTTATATGGTTTTCAAAGTTCTCCTGGTATTGATTTCTAGTTTTATTCCATTGTGGTCTGAGAAGAAACTTGATATTATTTTAATTTTTAGAAATTTGTTTAGACGTTTGTAGCCTAACATATGTTCTACCCTGGAGAATGTTCTATGTGCTGATGAGAAGAATGTATACTCTGTCATTGGATATATTGTTCTGCAAATGTTTCTTATATCTATTTGGCTTAAAGTCCAGTTTAAATCCAGTCTTTTTTTGTTGATGTTCTGTCTAAATCATCTATCTAATGCTAAGAGGGAGTTGTTCAAGGCCCCTGTCATTATTGTATTGGAGTCTCTTCTCTCTCTCTCTGTCTTTCTCTCTTCAGATCTAGTAACATTTGCTTTATGAATTTGGGTCCTCTAGTGCTGGACACATGTGTATTTACAATTGTTATATATATTTGCCGAATTGATTCTGTTATTATATAATGTATATAATGACATTCTTTGTCTTTCCTTTTTTACTTAATATCTATTTCATCTGATATAAACATAGCTACTTCTGCTCACTTTTGATTTCTATTTGTGTGGAATACATTTTTCTGTACCTATACTTTTAGATGGTGTGTGTTTTCACAGGTGATATTAGTTTCTTATGAGCTTCATATAGTTGGGTCTTACCAAAAATCCATTCAACCAGTCCACATATTTTAATTTTAATTGGGAAATCAAAACCATTTACATTTGAGGTTTATATTGATAGATGAGTACTTCTGTTATTTTGTTAATCGTTTTCTGGTTGTTTTTATACCCTTTGTTCCTTTCTTCTTCTCTTACTGTTTATCTTTGTGGTTTGGTGGTTTTCTGTAATAGTAATGTGTTATCCCATTCCCTTTGTATTTGTTTATCTGCTCTACTGGTGAGTTATATATGAGTACGACTTTCATGAAAGTATATGACTCAAAAAAAAAGTATATATTGCCCTTCACTTCCTGAGGCAGGACTTTGTTAAGCTTTTCTTGTAGGTCAGGTCTACTGGTAATGAATTTCCTCAGTTTTTGCCTGTCTAAGAAAGACTGTTTCTCCATCATTTCTGATGGTTAGTTTTTCTGTGTATAGGGTTCCTTGGTGGCAGTTGTTTTTTCTTTCAGAACTTTGAATGTATCATCCCATTCTTTGCTGGCCTGCTGGAAAATCTACTGTTAGTCTGATGGGATATCCTTATATGTGATTCGATGTTTTCTCTCAGTTTTAGCATTCCGTCTTTATCTTCACCTTTTGAAAGTTTGACTATAATGTGCTTTGGCAAGGACCTTTTTGGGTTGAATTTATTTGGGAGCTTTCTAAATCTGGGTGGCCATATCTCTCCTAAGTATTGGGAAGTTTTTAACTGATATTATTATTTTATTATTATTATTTTTTGAGACAAGGTCTCTCTCTATCACCCAAGCTGGAATGCAGTGGCATGAACATGGTTCACTGCAACCTCGACTTCCTGGGCTCAAGTGATCCTCCTGCGAAGTTATGACCACAGGTGTGTGCCACCATAACCCAGATTTTTCTTTTTTGGTAGATATGACACATCACCATCTTCCCTACTCTGGTCTCAAACTCCAAGTGATTCTTCTGTCTCAGCCTCCCAAAGTGTTGGGATTATAGGTATGTGCCACGATGCCCAGCCTATGACTATTATTTCTTTAAAGTAGGTTTTCTATGCCATTTCCCATCTTTTCTTCTTACAACTTCCAAACTTCACATATTTATTTACTTAATGGTGGCCCATATGTCCTTTTAGGCTTAATTTATTATTTTAAAATGTCTTCTTATTTTTGTCTGACTGAGTTTCTTCAAAAGAGCTGTCTTCAAGTTTAAAAATTATTCTGATTGAAACTAGCCTATTATTGAAGTTCTCAATTAAAGTTTTATTTCATTCATTGATTTGTTCTGTTTCAAGATTTCTCTGATTTTGTTTTGTGATATCTATCTCTTTGTTGAATATCTCATTCAAATCATGCAGTCTTTCTGATTTTGTTGAAATGTCTGTGTTCTCTTATATCTTGATGAATTTCCTTAAGATCATCATTTTGAATTCATTTTCAGTCATTTCTTAGACTTCATTTGCTTTTGTGCATTGACTCCCTCTGTACTGAGGTAACGTTTCTATGTCCGTCTCGTGTCATGATGCTGCAGCCTTCTGGGTATATGTGGTGGGATGGCAGCAAGACCTTAGGAATATGGACATACAGTGACTATTGGATCCTAGGAATGGATACATTATGGTGGCAACTCTGCTCTTCAAATGGTATTGTGCTTCAGCATCCTGGATCCAGGGGAGTAGAAAGGACTCGGCATGTTTTCCCTCTCTGGAAGTATGAAGTTGTTTGGATTCCAAATGCTTCCTATGCTGGGATCAGGGCCTTTAAGGGCTGTGTAGCTCTTTTGTAGCTAGAATTGCTGGTGTCCATGGTGGGAATATGGCTGCTGGCAGTCACCCACTTTCTTTTTTCCCACAATAGGAGTCCCTCTTGACTTGAAACTAATTGATACCAGGTGCTTTGTGTTCCTTTCTATAATGCCTTTTAAGTTTCTGAACCTTAGAAGGTCTTCATAACTTTTCTACTGAATCCCAGTATTCTTCCTTAAAATATACTCTGTTTGATTTGTGGTTATCTACTGGTTGTTGTGGTCCTTTGTTTGGGAGGTGAGTGCTGGACACCTCTAATTAATCATCTTGATAACATCTGTCTCAATTCAACTGTAACCACCATCGTATGATTAAGTCTACCCGCAAGTAATTGTAGCAGCAATATTAGTAGAATTAGTAGTAGTAGCAGCAGCAGCAGCGACAATCAAATACCTAACATTTATGGAGCACTTACCGGCTATAATATACTGTAGTAAGTTTTCTACCTATATTAATTAATTTAGTTCTCAAAACAATCCCAAGTGATAGGTTCTATCATTTTCCACATTTTACAATGAGGAATCTAAAACAGAGAGGTTGAGTAACTTACTTGAGTACACTTAGCTTGTAATTGGCAAACCAGGATCTTCTAATCTAGGCCGGTGCTTTGGAGTTCATACTCTTAACCTAAATGCCAGTCCATCTTTCACAAGCACTTGTCCTATCTTTTGCAGCATCCTTAGTATCCTGAAAGGAATGTGATATTTATAGAAGAAAACTATATTTTCTTTGGCTGTCTCTGTTAAACACAGTGTTGAAGACGCTGGTCATTTTGAAAACTTGGGCATGACTAAAGAAAATGAAATGTGGAAGTTCTATAGCCTTTGTTCTTTGGGAATAGGTCATCTGTTTTCAGTAAGTATGTAGGAGATCTCAGTAGGAATTGAGGGCTAGAATACAGGAAGACAGTTCATTGTTTGCATTATGATATCATTTCCACATGTCATGGTTTAGTTTCAGCCACATCCAAATTAATTTCTAACTGCTCAGTGACATGTTTGTTCATCTAGTGTCTACATTCACAATCTGAGTTTTTCTACTTACCAGTTCCATGATCTTAGGAAAGTTATTATATAAAGTACTTTTGTCTAAGTTTCTTCATTGTAAATCAGCAAACTTACTTCATTTAATTGTTGGGAGAATTAAATGGTATAATATGTGTTAAATATTGACTTCAGTGCTTGGCATTCTCTAGATTCAATAACATTATGTAAGGTATTATTATGAGCAACTCTAATTGAGAAACTTTGACCATTCGTGAAAGATTATTTCAAATACTACCTTTTGTGAGAGGGCTTTTCTATTCCTTCCGTTAGAAGGAATTTCTTCCCTCCAATGAACTCTCAGTCTAGCTTATCTTTATTCCTCTTATCTAGCATGACCACACATGCTAGTTTGCCTGGGTCATTCTGAGTTATGCTTGTTATCCCAGTGTAATTATTAGTGGAGCACCCTTTCATTCTAAAATATGTTCCATTTGTATGATAAAATATAAGGTCAACTACTTATAACTCTTATCACTTCTCTTCTGTGTTCCAGTTAGTTACCCCTATTAAAATGTTCAGGCTAGCAGAGACCATATCTACTCATCGTTGTATTCCCAGTACAGACCATAATCATTATTTATTAAATGAATTTAAAGAAGGAGACTGAAAACTCTTGGAGTATAAGTCTGAATTCTTAGACTTTTTAATGTTTCTAACATTGTCTGGTAGTGCACCTGCACATACTAGGTACTTGATAGGTTTGTAAATTCAAGTGGACATGCACAGGAGTATAGTATTTTTTGCAGTGTGCTGGAGATGACTTGAGCACAGACTTGAGGTGTGTCCTCAGAAATCTTATCTTCTTTTCTCACTGTTTGCTAACCTGTGCACATTTCTTGCTGACAGTTGGGTTGGTCTAAAGGCCTAAATAAAAATTTTATTTGGAAAATCCCAAGTATTAAATCAACAATCAGATGCAGGTGTGTGCCCTACCTCTGTTGTGTGTGTGTGATGAAAACAGTCCTATTTTGCAGGATTTAACCTTTCTCATTACTGGACCCCCATTAGGAAATTTATAATAATAAATAAATGAAGATTGACGATATTTCAAATGATTGGTACATTGGTTGAACAATTCACTTAACAAACTATATTGAATTTTTTGTTTTGTTCCAATTAATGTTATTTCCTTGAGGTTTCTAGCTGGAATTTCTATTCTTGTTTTATAACTATTTGTGATTCGAATGGCCCTACCGGATTTTTCTTCTTAAAATTTGTGAGGAATTATACTAGCAGATGTTAAAAAGGAATAAAGGATATAAACTTTGCCATATTGTTTATTTATAGAGGAGTCATTTGGGTAACTCCATAAACTTGCTGATTATGAGAGGAAATTATAGTTATCTATGAAACCTTAGTTTCTAACTTGGAATCTTTTCATCTGTTTTGTAGGGTTAGATCGGTTTCTCTCCATGTCTTGTGGATCAAGGATGCCACAGCTATCTGAATATATATAACTACATATCACTATACGGCAGGCAGCTATGCAGAGGTTAGATCTGAACCCTATGAACGTGGGCTATATGGAAAATTAGAGCGAAATTGCTGAAGGCCCTTAAACAGAGGCCTCAGAGTAAATCCTTTTCCTACTCTCAGCACAATCCTGTGCTTGCCAGCCTTCCCTGTGACCAGTGGTACTCCTTTGAAAATTGTGTTGGGAAATTCTCCTTTGCTAGGCTATATTCACCGGCCTTCCTCTTCAGTTTTATCCTCTTTGTTCTAAATAAGCCATGGAATCTCTAATATAGGTTTGTCCCTTCCCTCCCCTCCCCACCTCTCCCCTCCCCTCCCCTCCC